>NW_022589735.1:15232222-15382978 GCF_004348235.1 Phoca vitulina | reverse complement strand
TCTTTCTTTCTTTCTTTCTTTCTTTCTTTCTTTCTTTCTTTCTTTCTCCCTCCCTCCCCTCCTTCCTTCCTTCCTTCCTTTCTTTCACGATTCCCTACATCTATAAATAACTCTATACACTTTACATAAGTTCAGCTTTCTTCAGCCTGAAAAACATTCCATGGCATTCTTTTCTTTTTCTTTTAAAGATCTGGGTCACTGATTATGGAAGTTGGGATATGGAAGATTCTTAGGATATGTTATTCTAATAAATTCTAGCCTGACTTGTTGTTAAATTATAAATTCTTTTAAGGCAGATTTTCCTCCAGTTTCAACTCCGGTGAGTTTTCCCAGTCTGAAACGCTCAGATTACACACAAGCGAGCACTAAAGTGGAGACGGCGGGAGGAGGGTAGATAAGGGGTAGGCGTCACATCCAGAAAATTCCTATAGCCACGAACCTTAGGGGTGCACAATTAGCAGGCTTCCCGGGAAGGTTATACATCATGTCTAGGACTTTACATTAAAATGACTTTTTACTTGAGTCATTTGTTAGTCCATTACCAGCCCTCATATCAGATTGCATTTCATCTTGTATTAAATCAAGGTAATCTGGCATGTGAAAATGGACTCCTTCACTGCACTTCCCAGCCCAGGCAAGGTGGAGATTCCCACAGCCGTGTGCTTCGTGTCCTTCCAGGAGACCCGCAGAATCACAGCCTTTTGCAGAAAAGTAGTCACTATTGAACGAATCCCAGAGTCTCCCGCGAAGACATGCGATGGGCAAATTGAGGCCGAATCCTGTGCTAAATGCCGATTTTTCTCTTTAGGGTTCAGCTCATTCTCCTCCAACTCCAGTCCTAAAAGGATCTGAAATTGCATGACTCCTCTTGCGCATCCTTCAATCATTACAAACACAAAGAGCAGAAGAGAGACCCCAAACTCCTGACGGAGGAGGAGAAGAAACAAGCGTTTTAAAAGAAAAAAAACCTCACTCCCTTATGCTTCGAGGCCACGTGGCTCTTCCTTATAAGATGACTTAGCTCCCTTTCCAAGCAGTGTGTCCTTTTATGGGGGCACAGGGGAGGGCTGGTTAATTACCAAGACTTCCCTGGTAGGAAAACTGAGCCTCCATATAATTCAGTTTATTTATTGCACGAACGTACTGTTAGGTTTTTGTCCCACCCTGGGACACGAACGGCCACAGTGTTGGAGTGAAATCTTGCCCTCCACAGGCTGGGACCCCATGTGCCACATCAATTATGTTCCTAATGCTCTTCCCTGGTACCCCTGTTTCCAGAGGCTTAATGCACCTATGAGTAAATGATTTCTTTCCACGACTGCGTAAAGTGCCAGAAGGCAAAAGAAATTTAAACAGACCTAAGATCAACATTGTGAGTTTACTTGGCCTCCCCATCTAGCAACACTGCCATAAATTTCTCCGGCTTCTTAGTTGGGAATTTAAAAGACCTATAGACTTGGCAAGGTTTATATAACAACGTTGCTTCTATATGGATTACAAACTTGCAAAATCCCAAGCCGTGGTGGGGTATCCTATTTGGTCAGTGGGTCAACCTGAAAAGCCAACAGACAAACTCAGCACCACGTCCAGCCAAACTCTTTTTTCTGGCTTGGGCCTGGTTGGTGGAAACACCTTAGTTGGCACCCTCTCTGAAAGGGTCAGGAGCCTGGGTCTCACAGGCCATTTTTTTTTTCCTTCGAGGTTTGCTACCCTAGAGCCCTGTCTCGTGTGGCCCTCGCAGAGCCGGGGGCCCTCAGCAATGCCGTAGGTGGGAGAGCCCAGGAGGAATGCTTCACTGGGACGTTACACCCTCCAGTGTTGTGAGGCTTTGTCGGAGAGCCGGTCGTCCGCGTGCAGGAAGGTTTGAGAACAGGAACGGTGCTGGTCTGTGCTGAGGCTGGCCCCGGGGGGCGTGGGGGTCATCAACCAGGCAAGTGTGCTTGATTCTATCAAAGGGGCCTTTGTGATAAGAAGGCGCCCCTCCTTCTCTGCCTGACCGCATTTTCCTCTTCAGATTGACCTACTGTGGGAGTTAGATACGGCTCTTTTCCCAGGTGAGCGGTAATTGGCGAGGAACATTCTTACGCAGGACTAGTGGGTGGACCTTGTAAGTGACTTAGCTCCAAGGTGAATGCCAAAGAGCCTTTCTTTCTGGAGAAATGATCTTTTTCAAATGAAGCTCTGCCCTCAAAACACGTGTCCCGTTTTCTGCCTCGTATGGGGGATGCTCAGTAGAACAGTCAGTCTCAACCTTGAACCTGAGTCCTCAGGCGCAAAGAGCTATGTGTTAGGGGCTGGAGGCCAAAAGCGTAAAAACTGACCAGCAAGTGATGAGCTTCAGTGTCCAAGTACCAGGGTGATGTGTGTACCTACAGAAGACCTTTGTCTTCCCCTGCTGCTGGAGAAAATACACAACCATGAGACTTGACTCTGACTTTGGAGGGACGTTTGAGTTTTATCCTCTTAGCTAGAAAAATTGTGAAGAGTGATCTCTCATCTCTCCTTGGTCATCCAGAATGGGCTGCAGAGGAAGTTTCCACCAGCCAGTCTGACAAGCAAGAAGGGGAGGGAAGGCCGGGAAGTGCTTGGGTTGAAGAAAAGAAGGCGGTGAACTTTGCCTCGTACCAGGATTTACCTTCTCAGAAGGACCCCAAAATATAAAGATAGGACAGTGATGCAGACCTCCAATAGGAAGTCCTTGGTTTACAGGATTTGGCCAGAGTGAGACGTGTCAGCAGAGAAATGACAGACACTGAAGGATGCCTGCTCGCCCAGGTGTTTCTGGTTTGTTCACTCGTAATTCCAGGCTCCCACAGTATGCAATTAAGTCAAAGGCTTCCACTGAAGGTTGATTCAAGGTTATCCCCTTTAAGCATATGCATCATCCACCTGGGAAACTCATCGCCTGGGGTTATTATTTAGGTCCAGGTGAGGAAGGAAAAAAAAAAGAAGAATTGGGACTACAGTTTAGATCAATAATTTTCAACTTTAAAAAAAAAAAAAACCAGTTGAACTGTTTAAAAACGGAAATCTTAAACAAAATCCTAATATATAAAGCAGATAGAAGTGGAAATGTTTTGGTTGGAGGGGCACCCACTGGTCTCCTCTTTGTCCCTTGAAACACCCGTGGCTCCGTAGAGAAGAATACAGGAACTGGTGTTTTAGATCATTATTTTTAAAACTTCATCAGGTTGGAAGCACTAAGCACATAACCTCAGTAAACCAATTCCCCGGGGGCCATAGCTAGCAAAGCTTATAGCCTCAGCATTTCTGGAGTTGAAGCTTCTGGGCTTGGTTTTGCCGTGCACGATGGTGTCGTGAGTGAACAGAATCAACACTACCAGCCATGTACTATGTACTATGGAGGTGACTCTGTGTACCAATATGCCAACGCAATGAAAACTGTGTAGTATCCTTTCTCCTGAGTCTCACCCGCGCTGGGAATGCTTGTCATGGTCACTCTCCGATTCCTGACTTTGCCAGTGTTTAGTAGGAACCAGTCTGAAAGGTATCAGAAACAGAATTTATCATTATGTTACCTATTGGAAATGGCAATAATAATGTCATCTCATTGCACTTGGAATTCTTCTCGGCAGAAATTCATTCAGGTCTGTGGAGACCATTAGCCAAAGCAAAAGAGGCCATTTAGGATTATTTTCTGACTTCCTGCATGCATGATCCCTTCCTGAGGATGGCATGTCTATCTCCCTAATTTGGGGTGTGATTAAAATGGATTGATTTTCGGGGCGCCTGGGTGGCTCAGTTGGTTAAGCATCTGCCTTTGGCTCAGCTCATGATCCCAGAGTCCTGGAATCGAGTCCAGAGTTGGGCTCCCTGCTCAGTGGGGGGGGGTCTGCTTCTCCTTCTCCCTCTGCTGCTCCCCCTGCTTGTGCTCTCTCGCTCTCTCTCGCAAATAAATAAAATCCTTGAAATGGGTTGATTTTCAAATCAAATATGTCTGCCCTGTGTCAGCCCTCACTTGTACGTGTGACACCTTACTCACCTTACCTTCTGTTCCACCCGTGAAGCCAGGGCCTCTGGAAGCCAAGTTCCTGCGGGTTTGGAAAATACAGAGTTAGCCCTGGAATTGGGTCAGCTGGACGTGAAATAAACAGGTTAGCCAAGGAGGTACAAATCTTATCTAAGCATCTGTAAATCGAGTGTGGATTTTCACTTCCAAATAAAATTGGAATCAACTTATCTCGCCAAAGGTAGGCAAATATAGGTGACTCCGCTTTAGAGAACTACGTGATTCTTTCAGAGTTAAGGTTTTGTTCAGTTTCATGAGGGCTGACTATTAAAATATGTAATGAAGTTCCATTTTAGGTGGAGATCTGACTCCAAAGTCAGTATTGAAGGCAAGAAATGTATGTAGTGTAATCATCCTTGACAATCCCTTATAATATGCCTATAAAGTACAGTAATATGTATGGATAAAAGTTTCATTATATAGTAATACACAAGAATCTATGATAAAAATTGCAAATGCAAGGGCGCCTGGGTGGCTCAGTTGGTTAAGCGACTGCCTTCGGCTCAGGTCATGATCCTGGAGTCCCGGGATCGAGTCCCACATTGGGCTCCCTGCTCAGCAGGGAGTCTGCTTCTCCCTCTGATCCTCCCCCATCTCATGCTCTCTCTCTCTGTCTCATTCTCTCTCTCAAATAAATAAATAAAAATCTTTAAAAAAAAATTGCAAATGCAAGAAATAATTTTATGATGTTTCTAATTGCACGAGACAGACTCCGTCTGAGCACATGCGCCGAGCTGTTGTAAGTTCAACAACATGCTCTCACAGGCATGCGTGGGGGGCCCCCCGGGGTGTTGGGACCAGTGCTGAATAATCCCTCTGTATTCACATACTGCCATTCCCAGACTTTGTTTATCCATCATCCGGTCCTGCTTTAATAGTCCCATTTCTTTGCAGTATCTCGTAGCGTTTTGGCGTCTGATTTACTTTCCTTGAGATGAAGCACAAGAGGATAGGATCGTCTATTTACATGAGTTGTCAGGTGTTCAAGGCATTCTTCTGATACGGAGAACTCATTTGGTAGAGAGAGTCAGAAATCAGCCTCATAAAAGAAAGGTGAGCCCATGTTTGGACCAAATACAAAGAGGTTGATACTGATTTCAAGGGCAGCGGTTTGCAGCCTGAAATGCACATTCACATGCTTTTTCTTATTTGACCTTCCCCGTGACCCTGCGCAAGTCTCACGGGATAGAGTTGCTATCCCCACTTTACAGATGAGAAAACAGAGTCTTGGAAAGACCAGATGGCTCCCCCAGTTTCCACAGCTAGTGAATGGTGGAGCTGAGGCTGGAACCCCAGCCCTCCTCAGGCGACTTTCCGCTCACCAGGCAAACTTCTAATTTATGACCTTGGGAAGTCTGCCTCTCTTTTTTGTGTGCGCTGTGTTGTTTATGTGCATGCAGACAATCAGGAGAAATTTGTTTCACCCTGCGCTCACGGAGAAGGTGTCTTTCTCAGGCTCCAAACTTGCAGGAATTACGGCTCCATTCCTTGGATTTCATTTCTGTATTCATCTGACAGCCAGAACACAAGTCTAGTCAATTCTGACATTTGATTAGGAATTTTAAGGTGAGAGTCAGTCGCTTAAGGGTTGTATTGACATCGTCTGGCTTCTGCTAGGATGTGCCACGGTCCTTGGGTCTTAGCTGGCTTACCCCTCTCCAAGCTGCAATGAGTGATGCCTCCCCAGGGCCCTGGCTAGAAGCCCCAGGCCGTCGTCCTTCTGCACGGGCTCAAGACCTCCTGAACATGTATTTCTCTTCCCTCTCTCATTCCCACTGACTGCTGTACCGGCATCTAGCTTGCTTTCCAGAGGCACAGAGACAAAAGGAATTCTGTGGGGCTTGGCCCCCTCCCAGTACTCACGATGGGAAACAGGCCCAGTTCTCTGCACTCAGTTGCCCATCCCCCAGCCTGGGCAAAGTATCCACCCCCCTCTTATAGCCATTCATGAATTTCTCAGCGCTCTCTCTCTCTCTTTCAGCAGCTCTAAGGATCACTATTTTGGGTGGGGGTGAGAGATTAGTTTGGTTTGATTCCCATCACTTCTTCTGTCATACTCAAGGATAAACGGCTTTTGAATTTGAAAACTCATCTTTTGCCCCTTGGTTTCCCCAATCTCTGAAATTGCTCCCCAATGGAGGCCATATGGCTAATGGTCCTAATGGGAGATGCTCACAGGGTCATAGCACTAAACACATACATACACACACACACAAAGGAAAAACCTAACGTTGCTTAATATATCAAATTATTATCCCACCACAGTAAGAAGTGCATAGAGATTTGATACATGGCTATTAAATAGAAAACATACATGATCACATAACTTTGGTTCCCTTCTCCAAAAGCCAAAGACAAATGGGCCATCAAAAGGTCTATAAAGTTACAGCTGAAACAGTCTTGCAAAGAGTGTGTGCCCAAGGAATCATTAAAACATGCATCATTTCAAAGGGCAATGTGCACTGTGGAACCCTTAGAAGTGAATTTCACATTTGGTGCAATCTCCGTCTTTCTCGTAAGTTGAAAAGTGGGGTAACTCCAAATTGTCAAGCTTCAGCACTAATTGCTTTTGCAACAACAGTGTTTAAAAACTGTTAGTAGCTTGTCAACCCTCAGAGTGGATTTTTAATGTTGGGGAAGAGATTTCCCAACACATAGAGACGAAATTTATGATATATCACTAAATAAATGCAGGATGTCATTTTTGAGGCATACTGATTGATGCAAAATTGACTCGGATAAATGCAGTTTATGGCTATCTTCCAGCAAGTGCTTTCAATGCTAAAGAGTTCCATACAATAGATTTCCATTTTCAAAATCACATCATTTTTACTCAGAGCATTTCTGAAAAAAAACAGGTACAGCCACTTCCAATCAGCTGCTTGGTGATAATTTAAGATTCTCTTTCCATTAAGTTGTGAAAGTTTGACCGACGCATGGTCAACTTCATTGCTTTGGTGTCTTGATCTAGAAATCACTGTTTTCAAGGCTGCCAAGGATTGTGCCGTCAGTTGCCATGGGATGAAGAGAAAAAAAAACCCACCCCGAACTTTTCCTGGAGTTTGGAGTCATGTCATTTGGAAAAGACAGAGAGGTCTTGGGCCAAGTTCCCTTCCATGACTACACGTTTGGAACAGGAAGCTTCTCTATGGCTGGAGAATTGACTGATTGCTTGATGTTTATTGAGGACCCGTGGTGGGTTTGGTTCTCAATGAATATGAACACGTCAGTAGGTTTCTTTCTCACCCAGAAACATGACGCCTCAAGATGCCGCCTTAAGGACTTTCCAAACTATTCTACCTGGAGTCCTTCCTATCAGAATGCATGTAAACAACAAATTAAGTAAATATAGTTTTATCAGAAGTCTTCTGTCCTTCACATACTGACCCCAAACATGCTTCAGTCCTGAGTTCAACCTCTGACCAGGAGGTTGAATTGCCTTTTGTTGTCAGGTCCGTGGGAGCAAATCCCTCCCTGAGCTCCGAGACAACCATTGGTATATTTCAGAGCAAATGTCTTCTGGAATCCAGAGGAGTCCTACCATTTCTACCATCGGCAGGAACACAAGTCCCAGGCTTGGCAACCTTAGTGGATGGTCTGTGCTTCCAAAATGACTGCCCATGAGGATTGCTCTCCTCTGGGCTAGATGATTTCATTAATTGGTGTCTAACTCATAAGTCTGAGTTATTTATTATAAAACCAAATAGGGACCATATGACTTTGAAGATCTGATCAGACTGGGCTGTGTGGGCCAGATACTGAGCAGAGCAAGCCATCCAACATTAATCTGTCACAGCCCATTTTTCACTTGCTAAATCAGTTTTATGCAAATATTACCCTAGCCGGGGTGGGGGGTGGGGGGTAGGGGGGTGGGGTCACCCATTCAGGAACTCCTCTCCCTCACCTCCAACATCTGTGGATGTTTTGAGATATGGGCACATAAACTTCAGTCTTCAGATGTGCACTTAGAATTCTAGTGGAGAGAAATATTAGCAGTCATCTTGTTTAAGCCCTGATTTCACATATGGTGAAACTGATGGGAAGTGACTTGCCCAAGATCACAGGGCCAGAATGACACCAACAGGAGAAGATTGTTAGTGTGCAAGTTACGCACACACAGTGTGAGAAAGAGCCCCAATGCCTTATCTACCCTTTGGAAAACACCCTTCTCCCAGACACTTGCCACTTCCCCCTCCCCCCAACCAACTCACCTTATGGGATAGGTTATTAAAGGAAAACATAACGTCAAGAAACCAGCAAGCAAAAAGTAATAGACATCTTGGAAAATTCTGAGTCTTCTACTCAGAAATAATTACTGTTAATAGTTGATGCATTTACTTCCACTCTCTTCTTAACTGAGACATAGAAGGCGTTTTTATTTTTTTTTAAAGACTTTATTTATTTATTTGACAGAGAGAGG
Organism: Phoca vitulina; assembly: GCF_004348235.1. NCBI lineage: Eukaryota > Metazoa > Chordata > Mammalia > Carnivora > Phocidae > Phoca > Phoca vitulina. The sequence goes on along the minus strand of NW_022589735.1, from coordinate 15,374,528 downwards.
GAGAGAGAGCACAAGTAGGGGAAGCAGCAGAGGGAGAGGGAGAAGCAGACTCCGCACTGAGCAGGGAGCCTGATGTGGGGCTCGATCCCAGGACGCTGGGATCATGACCTGAGCTGAAGGCAGATGCTTAACGGTCTGAGCCAGCCAGGTTCCCCTTGATTTTTTACAAAACTTTGATTGCATGATAATTGGTGAAAGTAATAGAATTAGTTACGAGATTTCTTGAGTTCTTTCAACAAATACCATTGCGATTTTGCACTTGTTAAATAAACCCCAGGGCGGTTTAGGACACCGTCCTGACTCTGGCATACATAAGCATGGAGTTCTTATTTGGGTCCTGATTCTTTTATAATGAACTCAGGTCTCTGGATTGAGGAATAGTATCTTTCGGTCACAAATCTTCTCCTGTGGATATCTGCTCTACTGTGGTGATGACTTCTCACACCAACTACCCAGAGTTAGACTTTTCAGCTTGAGGGCACCATCCTTCACAAGACCTCTCTCCCTTTAGACACTAGCCACAAACTTAGGGTCCCCAGGCCACCTGTACTTTTGACCAACTGGCTACAAGTTTGAATGTTTCCCCTACCCCCTCGTGTTTGGTAATTTGCTGGAATGACTCACAGAACTCAGGAAAGTGCTTTACTTGTGATTATAGTTTTATTTAGCAAAAGGAGATGAATCAGAACCAGCCAAAAGGAAAGATACACGACATGAGGTCTGGGAGGTTCCCACAGGTTTCTGTGTTCTCTGACACATGGATATGTGACAACCAGGGAAATTTGCCTCAGCTTTGATATCCAGAGTTTTTATGGGGGTTCCATTACACAGGCATGACCGAGTGAATCATTGTTCACTCCGCTCAATGTCGAGTCCCTTTCCCCATAGATGGGGATGATATCACAGGCTTCAAAGCCTCACCCTTTAATCACATGGTCTTTCTGGCATCGCCAGCCCCATCCTAAGGCCCATCATCAGCGTAAACCAGAATGTACTGGAGTGCGGGCACACACCACAAATAGCATGGACACTCATCCCTCAGAACATCCCAAGGGTTTAGAGGCTTCCTCCCAGGAACCAGGAGGGACAGAGGTCAGCCAAATTCCTTATTACTGGGACCTGCATAAGCATTGCCCCTTCCCTTCCCCGTGCCCACACCTCCAAAGTATACTTTTAACACTGGATTAAGAAATGGGTTTAACTGACAGGCCATATGAGTGGGTGTAGGTAGACATCATGTCTTTGGATTATATGAGAAGTCAGAGATCTTGAACTTTAAGTGTCCAGCCGCATTATTGCTCATCTCTGGGAAGGGTAAGCAGGGTTCGTTCTTCCAGCTCATTCGAGACCTCTGATATACTGAGTATGGCTAGTGATTGGGGATCCACACCCCTGAGCTTCTAGGTTGCCTGGAATGCCTGAAGCCTCAGTGGGGGTCTCATTTAAGATCTGTACTTCTCTTCCTCACTGGTGAGCTTGATCATTACATTTTCTCCATTGGGCACTAGGCAAGGGCTGAGCATGTGGTAGGGAGAAAACTCTTGCAGCCTCATTCCTGAGCTGCTGAATTTTCTTTTTCTTTCCAGATGGGTATCTCCCCCTCCCCCTTCCAAAATGCTCAGGGGGAAGAAGTGTGTGTTTTAGGAAAGGGTGGTACCTAGCAGTTGCTGGACTGGGGTGGGGGCATGGGGAGCACCAGGAAACAAACTTCTCCCTCTGGGATCAAAGTCACCAGCAGGTCCTGGAACTTTCCATTCGTTTTGTCTAGCACTCCCTCTAGCGACACCAGAATTCTCTCAGGTTACAATTGGACACATGGTAGAAAGTGACAACCATCTTTAAGGAGGCATAATACGCTACAGGGTTAGAGAAAAGAGTGATTGCTTTCATTTAGAAGTAACACATGACATGGGATCGGAAGGCTTAAAGTGAAAGAGAAAGGATCACATTCGCTGGGACCTGGAAGGAAAGAGAATTAGGTGAAGAAAGAGTTAACCAGTGCAATGGAGACTTTGAGTTTATAAAGAGGAATCATGAGGGATAAGTGTGAAAAGGTTCCAAATTTCAGGGTCCATGGAAGGCCAGGTCAAAGATATTGGGAAGACAATAATCTGTGTTCTATTGGGAGATTTACTGCTTTGTCCTTTCACTTCCAAAGATCGCGGGCCCAACCCTGTTCATCCCCCATCCACCAGGCAGGAACATATGCAAGCTGTCCTAGGCAGATGCATGTTTATCCAGTGATTTCAAGGTTTTTTAGGAGGGAAAGGACCATTGGCTCATGGGCTGCCTCTGAATCCGCACTTTGGGTCTGTATCTGAGCCTTTTTCATCTGTGCATGGGAAAAAGTTGTATAAAATAGGGCACTGATAACATTTGGCCATGCCCACAGGCTGACTTGAACATGAAAAACAAGGTTGCACAGACTTGACTCAAAATGCCTCTCGTGTCTACGTGAAGAAAAAGTGGCCAACTTAATTCTGTTTTGATTTTCCCTGATGTGTGACTTGATCTGTGGGCTGGATTTCCAGAGCCGCAGTTGTGCCAAACCCCATTAGTGTTTAAGGCATACTCATGCCCAAATATGGATCTCTCGTGTTTTGTGTTGACCATGTGCCTGGGTCCAACTGTCCAATCCAGGACAGACTCCTCACCAGGGCTCTAACAGACACAACATAGACTAGCATTATGTGATGGATAAACAATTTTGCCTGAGATGACAGCATGTGAATAGCTCAGCAGGTCGATGTGGGAGCAGGGAGTATGATGTAGCCTGTGAATGGCCTCTCCTAAAATCGCATTCTAATTGTTCCCTGCAAGCTTGAATCTCAGCCTCCGCAGCAAGGATAAGGAGATGCTTTACTTCTCTTTGGAGCTTCTAAATGCCATCATCTTCAAGAGAGAAACCGATACGGAATAATATGATAGAAAGGACACTAGAGATGAAAAAAGAAGATACAGAAAAGGATAGAAGGAAGGAGGGAGGGAGGGAAAGACAGAGGGAGGAAGGAAGGACAGAAGGAGAGAAGAAGGAAGGAAGGAGAAACAGAGACTCAGGGTGAAGGAAATAGAATAGAAGTAGGAGAGAAGGGAAGGAGAACTGGAGAGGAACAAAGAAGGACTTAGGTGGGAGCAGAAATGAGGAAGACCCGTAGGACTTAGGAGAGTTAAACAGGGCTCACCACCTGGCGTACATGACATCCATTACCTAGTGTCGGTATCAGGAGAACTTTGGAGAGCCCACAGATTCCACAGCATTGAGAAAGGCTGGCTGGCTGGTCTTCCTTCACACCCCTCCCATATGGTTATGTGTAAACCATTCCAGTCCAACGGAACATCTGCCAGTGTTGACTTAAGAGGATCAACACCCAACACTGTGCTAAGTCTGGATATTTGTATTGGGTTTAAATGTAGGGCTTCGAGAACTGCGGTCTGGATATCTACTTCATGATGTTGCTGGCCTGGGTATAGCTCAGCTCCGCAATACCCAAGGAAATCAGTCAGGGATAGTCAATACCTATGTAGCGTGTGTGTGTGTGTGTGTGTGTGTGTGTGTGTGCGCGCGCGCGCGCGCACGCGCACACATGCATGCGTATGTTTATTTGGATTATTTCTCCTTTCCCTAAGCCATGCCCCCCCCACCCCGGAAATGTCTCATAATAGCTGCCTGATACATACATGGGTGAAACTTTGTCTCCTGTAGAGTTTTATATCTGCCTACTAAGTCCACCTTCATTTACTCAAACAAACAGTACTGTGCACTGAGTATTTATTTCTCTATACTGGACAGTGTTCACAGGGGAAAAGCTCTCTGTTTTCATAGACTTGCAGGCTAGTTAGCTTGGGCTCAAGGTATCTAGTTGGTAAGTTCCTTCTACTGCCATTACTTAGATGTATGGACTCTTTTACTACATAGAGACTCTCCCCAAATAATTCTATTTCATGTTTAAAATCTCTTAAAATTATTCCTTCCAAGTTTCACCATGCAATATTCGTTCTCTTCCAGTGTAAGGGGAAAAAAGTGGTCATAAGATATTCACTCAGTGATTAGGGCTAATGATGGGCACTACTCACTAACTGTGCAGTCTTACCCTGTCCAAAACTCATCTGTAAAGTGGGCATGAGGAAAAGATTAAATGAAATAAGCACAGAAGGTCCTTTGTACAGTGACTGGTCATAGTAAGAATCCAAAGATATGGCTCCCCACACGGGGCTGATTCTGTCCCAGTGTGGGGTACTCCCAGAAGGGCATAGTCATCTGAACGCTTCAAGAAAAATGTGGACAGGCTAGAACTTACCTTGGCTGAAATTACCAAGAAAAAAATTGAATAGGATTGATTATAAAGTCTCCTCTTGGATGGAAAATAATTATTTAAATTCTAATTGTGGAAAGGGACTTGGCAGCGCTGACAAGGTCTAGGGGCACTGGTTGATTAAAGTCAACAATCCTAGGAGAAGCCTTGGCTACTAATATAACTGGAGAGCTCCTGGGTGCCTTTCATAGATGATGATTCTAGAAAAGAGAAGTAATTTAGGTTATGGCACCCCTAAATTATGGCATAAACTATTGTGCTGAGGTCTGACAAAATGTGGACAAACTCAAAACATCCAGAGGAGGGAGAACCAGGGGGTACAGGAGCTAGAAGTCTGCTCTTCTGGGAAACAGTATAGCACATTGATTAAAAGCATGGACTTTGAAACCAGATAGACCAAGGTTTTAGCATTAGAGGCCCCTCTTACTAAATGAGCCGGCTAGAATAAGTCATTTAACTTCTCTAATTTCTTCATCTATAAACTGGAGATGAAGTGAGACAATATATTGTATTTATTAAGGTTAGATCGACTCCTACTAAAATAGGTCTACTAAGGTAAGATCTACTAATAGAAAAAAAAAAAGCAATTAAAATTTATTTCTTGCTTCCATCATGGTCAAATGTGGGTCCTGCCCTCCATGAGGTCATTCAGGCACCTAGGATCCTTCCACCTTATAGCTCTATCTGCAGCTGAGGAGAGAGACTACTTTCTTTTTAACCCCTTCAGCAGGGAAGTGACATAAATCATTTCCAGAAATATTCCATTGTCAAGCATTCAATCCTGTAGCCACACCTAAATGCAAGGGATTCTGGGAAGTACATCGACTCGGTGCCCAGGAGGAAAGAGAATGAATTTTAGTGAGCACATAGCAGTGTCTGCCACAGTCCAGCCTTTGGTCACCTGTCCCCCACCTCCTTCTTCTTCCATGCTCTTTCCGAAAGGAGACCACTCCAAATCCTATCCCCTAACAGCATCTGGCTCAGAGTCCAGGTTCTCTGGGATGTTTAATCCTTTCTATCCATTCTGGAAGAGGCTCCTCAGGGTCTCAGGCTCTGTGAAAAACCCTCCGTCCGTTGTTCTCCATCTGAGCACTCTGGCTTCACCCTCTGAGAATTTTCGTTGCCCAGTATCCTCCATGAGCACCCCTAAACTGGGCCTGGACAAGTATCCCTTGCAGGGGGTTCAGCTTCCTGGTGGTGTAAGTTCTGGTGCCTCAAGCATATTTAACATTTAAACAATCAAAAGAGTTTTTACTTCTGTTTTCTGGCCCAGGCTCAGAGTTTCTTTGGCAATAGAACGATCTCAGAAATGTAGGAGGCTTCTGATCTGTTTGCTTCAGTCAATTCCTCATGCTGGTAACCACACACACAATTCTTTCTTACACATTATTCTTAAACTTTCATAGTTCTTCACTTTCTTCTTTCCATCCCGCTCTCTTAATTAAATGGCAGCTTCACTGAGGTCACAATAGAAGTGAATACCTTTAATATAGAATACCTTTAATCTGGGTTTTGCTCCAGGACCGAGTTACCTTGTTCAACTGGGAAGTCTTGCTGGGGCATTATCACCAAAGTAGTCTTCAATTTCATCTCTTACTCTTTGGGGTCCGGAAGCAATTGACCTTTCCAACCTTGTAAGATCCTTGATCCCTGGGCTTTCTCTGTTTCCTCCAACCCTGCTTGAAAATTGGCCAATTCTTGCCTGAGCTTACGTCTTCCTTGCAATACCTTGCTAAAGCCAGCGAGTAGCCAGCATGAGCCATCATTCTGATCCCTTCTACCTTTTCTATGACCTTTAGAACTGGCCATGAAGTCACTGCCACATATTTCAGGTTTTTGTTTTAGCAGCATCCCACTTCTGCTACCAATTTCTGTATTACTTGGGGGTAACACTGGCCGCAGTAACAGGTAAAATTCCAATGCTCAATGGCTTAACACAGGAACATTTATTTCTTACTTGCATCCCAGTCTCATGCAAGGGGCATGGTGGCTGTCCAGGTATAGGGGCCCAGGCTCCCACCGTCTTTGTGTCGCCCACCCACCTCCAGGACTTCAGAGTCCTGTCCACTCTGCCGGCGGACAGCCAAGGCATCCAGGTACAGTAGGGAAGACATTCCTGCTTCTCACGACACTCGCAACGTGCAATAAATATCAGTTGCTTTTTCCGTTACTACATCCTTTGAAAACAAGAGATAAAGGAACTGATACATGGTTGTAGCCTGGAGTAGGGAAGACTTAGAGAAAATGGGAGAACAGCTTTGACATGTAATGTACAAGAGGGACCACACTAAGCCTGTGTGGCTCCAAGAGCAAAACCGGAAGCAGCAGGGGAATAAGAGGGTTTTCCACGTAAGGTAAGGGGAGCTTTCTTCTAACCAGGAATGAGTCCCAAATGCAGTCTCGCTTTCAAGATAGCAAGTGCTGGGGCCTGGGAGTGCAGAAGCAGAGCCTGCTGTCACAAACCTTCGCGAGAAAATTCCTGCTTTCGGGAGCCCTTCCAGCCATAGGGCTCCTGAGGCCCCTTGCCACATAAATATTTCATTTTTTGTTTCTGAGACAGTGGACGGGAAGGACTTCCATTGGTGGTATCTCTGGGAGTGTGTTGACCTCTGAGATTACCTGTCCTTAGCTAATAACTACAGTTTCTGCCTTTGGAAGCCTCTGCTACCTCTTTGTTCATGCGCTATTGGTAAAATGTGACATCTCCTGTATATGATGGCTGCTCATCACCCCGGGGGAAATTTCCAGGCGAGCTCCTTCAGCCCCCGCTGTGCATTTGGTCACTGCAGGAGGTGGACCATATTTTATACTCCCGCACACCGAGTTGTTCACACCTGGAACCTGGGAGTTATTCTGGAATCTTCCATCTCATTCACTGCCACGTCTGACCAATCACCAAGCTCTTTCATTTTCTGGATATTTTGCCAATCCATCCCCTTCTGTTCATTCTCGCTTCCATCAGCCCAGGGCAGGTGGGGTTTCTCTCTCTTACCTGCTTCTCTCCAATCCGCTTTTCACACGGGAGCCGGACTAAGCCTTTCAATATGCACACACGGTGTAAAGCATGGTTCCCATCAGCAGTACGAGAAATATCACGGCGTTCTTATCTTTCATGATCACCTTTCCCTCTATTTCGACGGCCTGTCCTTCCAGGCTGATAGCACCTTTATTCTCGCGTATGCCTGAGGGTTTCCTGACGCCCTGGAATTGTCGAGCTTCCAGGGTTTTTGAGGCATCCAATAGACATTCTCTGGGATGAGCATTGCCCACATCTCTCTTTCTCTTTCAGGAACCCTCTGGGCTCTTGCTGCTGCTGCAAGTGAGTCCCCCTATGCCTACCTTCTAACCACTCCCTTTTCTCCACTCCAAAGAAATCTATTTTTTCTAAGCTGGTGGGGAGCCCCCATCTCCATCCTCCTTCTCCCTAGAACCCCTCTAGACTTCTTCTGCAAATCTCCATGGTCCCTCACGTGCTGAGTCTTTTGCAAACAAAAGCCAGAAGTTCTTGCAGGGTGTTATCTTCTTACTGCCTTGTGAGTCACACACCTGCCCCAAAGCACCAGAAAGCAGAGACAGGCATCTGTTGGGAGAGGAGAAAGATACAGAAGAAAATGCTAAAAAAAAAAAAAAAAAAAAAAAGCTTAAACTACTGTCTCAGTATACTCTCAGACCCCACGTGCAGATCTGCTTGTGTCTATCCCTTCATTGCTTCCTCTTGCCCTTGGGATCAAGTTCAAATGTCTCTCATGGTCCTGGGGGCCTCTGCATGATGTCACCCCTGCTCACCTGGACGGCTCCTCTTACCCTTCTGTCGCAGACACCCTGGATGGTCCTCTCTGCCTGCAGTGAACCGGGCCCGGGGTCTCCCAATACATGGGCGCCTCCCCCACCTGTCTCCTCCGTCACCTGGCTGACTGTGAGCAAGCTCCAGGTGTGGGTTACAGTATGCGCTCCTTGGGGACACTGCCCGGGTCCCATGATTTGGTCCCTTGTTCTGGGACTTCACAGCAGCCCCTGGGCCTCTACCTTCCCCTCCGTCACGTACAAAACTCTGTGTTGTGTCCTTGTTCCGTGTCTGTAAGTTCCAAAGGCTGCTGATGGCGCCGAGGGTGGGTAGCATGGGGTCCTGGCTCATTGATAAGCAGTCTCCCGGTGTCTCCCATAGCGCCCTGCAGAGCCACCTTACTACCGGGTAATAGGGTGCTGTAGTGAGTGTGTGTGCGTGTGTGTGTGAGTGAGAGAGAGAGAGAGAGAGTGGGTGTGTGACTAAGTGAGTTTCTCTTCTGGCTCATCCCCCCTATGGAGCTATAAATAAGGATTCACATTGAAACCAAGCCCGTCTAGGAAGCATTTTACAGACACTGTTGTGTTCTTCCTTACTAGAGGTTTGCTTTTCATTCAGAATACTCTCATGTTTATTCTTGGACTTCTTCCTACCAATGTCTCCACAGCCTAGTTTCTGTGGGAGCATGGGGCAGGGTGGTGGGGAGCCTGCATTTTTGTTCACAGAAGCCACAGACCCTAGAATGGCAGGGCTCTGGGAGTGAGGACGTTGAAGCTCGACTATTTTTAGAGAATCTACATTTGTTTTTAACACATGGGGATCTTGTTTCAGAGATCTCTGCTATATATATTTAAAAAAATAAAAAGGAAAGAAAGAAACAGGAAATGAGAAAGTCAGCAGACAGAGGGTCAGACAAAGTTCCAAAGGCTTCCAACATCAATATTGTTTTTTTTAAGGGAGAAAAAAAGCCAACTTTTTTTTAATGAAAAGAAAACCCTGTTTTATTAACTGATGATAGCTTTATGACAGTTGTGTGATCTGGTCTATAATTTCTAAGTCATTCTTGAATTTGTCCCTCTGGAATCTCTTACAGTTGCTCAGAAACTGAATCTCACAGCATAATTTCTGTGCTGCAAACTGACAGCTGGGGCTCCGGCACGTTACGTTCACACGGCCACGCAGCTGTGACATGGCGCACGAGGACATTCCCACACCCTCGTGTCACACCCCCCCGGGCGCTCTGTAACATGATGGTGCAAAAACAAACTAAAATTGCTCTGCTCCCACCACATAAATAATACTTGAACACTGTCCCGAGAGAGAAGTTGTCGCTCTTTCTCTTTTTTCTCTTCACGTCTTTAACGGGTTCCCTCTAAACAGAACCAAACCCTAGGTATGTCCGGAATGGAACACTGACATCTTGAATTTGAAAAAGAACAATGCGATCATCTTAAGATGTGATTTCCCTAAAACTAAGGACATGGTGAAGAGAGACTCCTCTGAAATGATGAAGTTATACATCGCTAACTGGGAGGTCATTTCTTCTCTTACGGCAGATGAGTGAGTGCTCCCCATGGCAGGGACAAAATTCTACTTAAATAAAATAATTATGGGCTCAAAAGAGTCTTGTAAATAAAGAGAAAACATGAACTAGGATTTTACTCTTGCTTCCAAAAACTTATGCAATGAAAATTAATCCTAAGGTTGGAGAAAGCTTTATGCACGAAGATACCCAATGTAATTTTATTTAAAAGAGGGAAACAATCTGATGCCTTTAAGTAAATCATTTGCTTAATGCAATATTGTGCAGCCATTTAAAATAAGGGGTACAAAGAATTAATCAAGGCATCGAAAGTTGTCATGTTCTAATGTTAGATTATAATGTAAAAATTTAAGTACAGTGTGAATGCGAACATTCACAACCCAACTTGAATAGTGAACAGAACAGACATAGATCTACCACCATTACAACTTGTTGCTCTTGGGGTATTGGGATCATGGGTGATTTTTCCTTCTGCTGTGCAGTGTTTACATAGCAGGTAGGTATGTAGTATTTGCAGTGAAGGAGAATAACCTTTATTTTTCCAACAAAGAATCATCTTAGCCTAATCTTTTCTTCCACTCATGAACTTGACCATGAAGGGAAGTTAAATGAATGATTTTGGCTACTCATATGCTATATATTATTATCTAGTTATAAAGTTAAAGAGTCCAACTTAATAAGCGAAATATGATAAAAAGACTTCTGCTGTTCAGAATGAAATAATACATAATAATACATACACTTATTTTTCCAAAGAAGAAAACTCTTATTGGTAGCATAAATCTAGGGTAACAGACCATATTGCATGTTCACTGATGGAGAACTTCCTGCCTGGGTTGCTTTGTCTGGTGTGGAATGTATAGACTGAAAAAACAAGTTCAGCCAGAATAATTATAACAAAAATCGTAACAATAATAGCGACAAATCCCCAAAGGCCACTTGTTCTTAAGTAGACAATTTCCAAGCAATGTCTGTACCACTCCTCACTCAATGTCACAAAATCTTTAGAATTGCTTCCATTTTATAGGAGGAAATCCCTTTATGCAAGTTATCAGGCTTCTAGAAGAATTTCACTTATAGTAACTCTATCTAATTTCTTCTAAATAACACGCACAAATGGAATCCAAACACGGGCTGTTACCACGTCATAGAAACAGCCCATATTTGGTTTTGGTAAGTGACCCCATTACAAAGAATTGAGAGTCAGATTGATGAAGAGGTGGGCGCACATGGGAAGACTGCAAGCTTCCAGCAAAATCGGGGAGAATCTTGAGTAACTCCTCCACGTGAAGAACGAATCCTGTCTGAACTTAGCTGCTGTCATGCGAGAGGTCTCATTTCACGTTCTTTTGAAGTTGGCTGGTTTCAGACGTAAGGTTGTGAAATCCTGAACCCAGGCAGCATTTACCTTTTTCTTTAGAAAAAAGGAAGATAGTTAATAATCGCTTACTTATGGTATCCATGATTGTGTGCTTTCATTTGAGATCAACACGGGCAGAGGAAATTGGATTGGAATTTGGTGCAAAGCCTCTCCCAAGAAGATGACCCTGGTTAAGGCGCCCTTTACCCTGATAGTTATGACAATGTGGAGGGAAAGAACAAGCAGGTGCCTTTCGAATGTGTGATTCCCAAATCAATGGGAAGAGTAAAGGGGATAGTCTGGGGCAGGGGAGGCTCACGAGAGAGAAGCACCTGGTATCTAGACACATCAATTTCTAAACCACATCTCCCTGAAAAACCCTCTGAGTAAGAAACAACCATTTCTGCTTCATGACTTGTGTGCCCTCTGGACTAAAGGCAGGGGGCTGGATTCTATCATCCACTGAGGTCCCCTTACCCTTGAAGCCCTCCAAAGCTGACCCTGGCTTCTTTCCCTGTCAATGCCACTGCCAAACACCTGGCAGACGCAATGCCCTTAGAGGCCCATTTGCTGACTCCCAGGATGGGAGAAAATGGCCACACATGTTTGACAATGTGTGGGAATGCCTTGTTTTTGTTCATCTGACTGTGGCCTAGAAGGGCAGGGATGGCTGGATGATGATGTGTTTCCGAACAATCCCAGAAGTCTTTGGTCATGTGGCACTGAGGGGGGGAAGAGGGGGGTTGTGGTGGTTCTTTTCTTTGTCATTCTGGTGCTCTTGGAGCTTCTTCCAGGTGAATTAGAGCCAGCGGAAGCAGCAGGAAGAGGTAGAACAGGGGCTGCTCCTAGCCACATGTGGAATACGTCCCAGTCCTACTTCCCAACATAGATCCAAGGATTTTTGAAGTAGATAAAATAGGCCCATGTGGGAAAGAATTATTGGACAGCCTGACCCATAAATTCATCCCTTTTCCCAACTCTTCCAGAACGCATCCAAAAGTTGGCAATGCGTGCTCCTTGGGCTTTGCCCGTCAAAATCTCACCTGACTTCAAGACCTAATTCAAATACTCTCTTCTCCTCGAAGCCTTCTGTGATTCCCCACAAGTCAGAAGGAACAGTTTTCTCTTCCATGTGCTCATTTGCATGTCCTCATGAGGACGTGTCCTCATCTGGCCTCTCTCATAATCTGGTAACTAGGCATGCTTCACCCCCACTGGGTCACCAGTAAGCTTCTGGATGGGAGTGACAATATGATGTCCACCTCTGAAACCTGCCTGGGGCTCACTGGATCTTGTGAACGAGAAGTCACTCTGGGCTTGTGGACATTCTGATATAAGGATTAACTTAGCATAGGGGTTTCCAGTGAATTCTTCTAATAATGGACGTTCTCCCCCCGCCCTCCCACAATGGACCTTATAAGTGAGCTGAGGTTTAGCTGCTTCTAAATGGTAGGCTTGCTAGAGCTTGGAGGCCAGACGGAGTAACCACTGGCTGGGAGAAAAGCCGGGCTCTGTGAGGTGAATGCATGCTTTTAGCGCCTTACCTCACCGGTGCACCTCCAGGCTGTGAAAAATTTCCTATTTGATATTGTAAGCTCCCAAAGGGTGTGGACTGCAACTACGCTACTACTCACTTACATAGGCCAGAACCCCATGCGTAGGGCCATTTAATAAATACAGTTTCATGATGATCACTCTAACAGCGTGAGTTTGGGGCACACATGACGTGCCCCAAGGAGGAGAGAGCAGCCATGGCCCACCAGACACAGCACACAGACTGCCCATAGTAAATAATCTTTGATGGACGTTCCTTCTAGGCCCCACGACCCTGCCCCAGCTTTTGTGGGAAGTAGCAGGAAAATAGAAGTTATGGTCGAACCTTCTCAGGGTCTGATATAAATCTTCATCCCAGAGTTTGTGGCAAATGAGGCCAGGGCTGAAGAAATATACGTCTAGGCAGGAAAGATTTTAATGAGATTTGCAAAAATCCCCACGGTCAGTCACCGGGAGTCTTCAAGCCACCTACATTTGCTGCCTCTTCACACAGGCTAGCGCAGTACTAAAATGCAAAGTCACTGATGTGTATGTATTTGAGCTTATTTGTAGGAAGAATGGCATCTGAAAAGAAGTGTCTTGGTCCACGAGTTCAATTCTTTCACCAAAAAAAGCAATTGCAGGGGCCTCTACGTTTCTGCTAAAAGTACCTCCATCAAAGTATTCTAAGTTCTGCTTGAAAAAGAAAACTCACCGAAATAAAAATCACATCTGCTTCTAGCACTCAGAAAGGCCATGTCCTCCTGTCTACCCGGCACTTTGGGAACAGTGAGAACACGAGTTTTCTCCTTTGTCTCCTCATAAGTGAGTCCCCTCCAGAAGGAAGGCAAATGGAGGATTCTCTGTCTTTTTCCCAAGCATGACATGACTTTAGTGTTGTTTGAGGGCCTTTGTGTTTTACGTGTGAATTTAGAATTCAGAATCTCTGGAAACATTTGTTAACGTGGCGGGTAGGAACACAAGAAGCAACCTTCTAACGTATCTCCCCCAACTCCGGGCCCCGGTGTGCTCTGTTGTTCTTCGACAAATACTGTCGTGTCCCCTCTGTGCTGTCTCTCAGCCTGTCAGCTGAGCTCTGAAGTTCTGCTCTGCCCCGTGCTGCGTATTTGTGAGCTCATCTTCTCCTGATGGTAATCCTTCAGACGGGTGTAGTGGACGTTCTCTGTAGGCAATCGGTGTCTGAACTCCCTTGCTCTTGGACTGTTTCCCAGCCTGAGGTCCGGGTGGGGGCAGAGATTCACTTCTTCCTTCTGCAGAAGCCGAAAACGTACTTTCCCGGCTTCCTCTTCAGCTAGGACACAGACAAGTTCTTTGGACTCCATCGGGCAGAAGTCCCTGTTCTGGACCTGAATCAGGGAGCTAATGGCACAAAGGGACAGGTACTGCCTGGAGCACGTTCTGTTCGAGAGAGCCACACCCAGGTTCCGAAAGCAGAAGAGGCCCCATAGCCGGGGAGCGTTGGTGTCAGTGGGGACATCTCCATGGGACCAGTTTGAGGCGTGAGTTTGGACATGGATCATGGCTGTGCAGCCTGGGACACCTACAACTTCTCAAGACCCTTAATACAACCCCTTTCTGCGTAGGTTGCCCAGAGTTGGTGTCTGTTGCTGAAACTAGGAATCTTAACTGAGACTCAGGTACCCGTACTAACCCTGCTTACAGTTATAAATTCTGAGGCTAGAGAAGTTAAGTAACTGGCCAAAGGTCTAATAGCTAACAAGAGGTAGACCTTGGATTCAAAGAGAAGTTTGCCTGACTTCAGAGGCCTTGCCTTTCATGTCCACCTCAGTGGACCCCTGGGATATTATGTATCACCATGGAAGTCTCTGGACCTCTCAGGCTTGCAAGAGTGTGCAGGGCACTAGGACAGATGCCCTCAATGCACTCCGGATCTCACACTTCAGAGCACATGAACCTACACTTTCTAGGTCCTGATGTACTATGTAATTTCCTATTACTATCTGGAGAGGTGAGCATCATTACCCCCGTATTATGGCTGAGAAAAGCAAGGCTACATACCTAGGGTTGTTTCTTGCCCAAGGTCACACACACTCAGTTCCAGGTGATTCTAAGACAGTGAGCACCTCTCCCTCTGTTGTCTGTTCACAAATCCTAGATCCACACTGGCCTATAAATTATAAATCTTTTTTTAAAAAGATTTTATTTATTTATTTGTCAGAGAGAGAGAGCACAAGCAGGGGGAGCGGCAGAGGGAGAAGCAGGCTCCCGCTGAGCAAGGAGCCCGATGTGGGACTTGATCCCAGGACGCTGGGATCATGACCTGAGCTGAAGGCAGATGCTTAACTGAATGAGCCACCCAGGCGTCCCAATTATGGCCCTTTTATCTATCTGCTTCATCTTGCAATAATGTGGGAAATAAGGATGTAGTCACTGAAGGTTTGGGGCCAGAGATACTTTCTTTTGTCCTGATTTAATAGTCTTGATCCATCGTTTAAGCCCTTTGATAACATGGCCCCAAGGCCCCATTGTCCAAGTGGAGATATTTTATGTTGTCAAACAAAAATTCATTTTCTGTGTATGGCATGCGACAAGATTCCAATTATAGATGTTTTGCCTTGTGAAAAGCCAATTGTCCAGCACTATTTAATGAAGAGCCCATCCTTTACGTACTGACTTGTCCTGCCCCTTCTGTCATATATCAAGCTGCCATGTAAGTCTCTGGATAGTTAAAGCTATACATTTTGTCCCCCAAATTTTGAAATTTATGTTGATATATAATATACTTATTTTGTTTAATTCTAAATATTTCATAATTTCCATTTGATTTTGACCATGCATTATCTAGAAGTAAGGTTTTTTCATTTGCCAAATGTCTGTATTGGAGATGTGTTTAAATGCATTATTGAAATTTTCCAAACATCAGAATTTGTGATTGTTTAAGTGCTCTTTTGATTCTGATTTCTAGTTCTGTTACCCTGGGGTATGAGAGGGTGGTCTGTATGATATGGTGCTGCTCTGCGCATTACAGGAATCACTCGCCATGCTAATGAACGCTTGACATGGGGCTAGTCCACATTGAGATGCGCTGTATTTCTAAGACTTAGTATGAAAAAGAAGTAGTATTTGGATACATTGGGTAAAATAAAGTATATTATTAAAATGAGTTTCACCTGCCTTTCACATTTTTAAATGTGGCCACTAGACATTCTAAAATTACATACATGGTTCACATGATGTTTCCGTTGGACAGCACTGATATAGATTATTTGGTGTTTTTGACACTTTTGGCTTGTGGCTTAGTGTTTGGTCAATTTTGCAACTATTTGGGTGTACGAGAAGGGAATACAGACTCTATTGGCAAGTACAGGGCTCTCTACAAGTTCATTAGCTCAAGCCTGTTCATTAAATTGCTCATCTTTCACATATCCTTACTAACTTTTTGCCTCCTTTGTCTGTCAGTTCTAAGAGCAGTATGTTAAAACTGGAAATGTGCATTTATTAATTTCATCTTGCAATTCTGTCCATTTTTGTTTCTCATATTTTGAGGCTGTATTGTGAGGTGCATATGCTATATTTTGAGTCTGTGGGTTGTGGTATCTTTTGGGTGGATTTTTTTCCCCTCTCCATTTCTATATATTTCTGTTCTTTTAGAGGTTATTAAAAAATGTTAACATGCGATCTCTGCAGTTAATCCACATTGTTACCTCTTGAGAGCCTTCGGCTGCTGTAACTCATGTCAGTACCGGGGTCCCCACCTTGTCCCCCATATGATTGCTTGCCAGCATTTTTATGCCACTGTGTCTTTAACGTTCAGAATTAGACATTGTATCATTGTTTTTAATATAGTTAATGCGTATATGTGCCTTTTTTTTAAATTTTGCCTCTTGCCCCTCGATCCCTCCTTCTGTATTCAATTTTCTTCTTACTGAAGAAAAGCCCTTAGGGCTTCTCTCAGCAAGGGCCTGTGCCTGTTAGACTCTCGATTGTTCATTATCTGAAATATTCTTAAGTTACCTTTAGCCGGATAGAGTTTTCGGATGACTGTTCTTCCAGAGGGAAAGGGAAGCCATCTCTCTGGTAGACAGAATAATGCCCCCCCCGCCAAAGATGTCCATGTCCACATCCTAATCCCTGGAACCTGTGAATGTATTTTCTATGGCACGGGGACTTTGCAGATACAATTAGGATTTTGAGACCAGGAGATGATCCTGATGGTCCAGGGGGGCCTGGTGTCATCACCAGGGTTCCAATAAGAGGAAGGCGGGAGAAGGACAAGGCACAAGGAAATATGATGATGGAAGCAGGGGTGTGTATCTGTGAGTGAGAGTGAGGAAGGGAGGAAGAGCAGGGAAGGAGACGGAGAGACAGAGAAAGAAACAGAGAGATGGGCAGAGATGGGGAGATTAAAAGATGCTACCCTGCTGACTTGAAGATGGAGGAGAGGCCACGAGCCATGAATGCAGGCAGCCTCCAGATGCTAAAAACAGAGAGGAGACACATTCAACCCCAGAACCACCAGTAGGAGCCAGCCGGATGCCTGCTCTTTAACAAGGTGAGACTGATCTTAGACTTCTGACCTCCAGAACTGTCAGGTAAGAAATTTGTGTTGTTTGAGGCCACTGAGTTTATGAGAATTTGTTATAGCAGCCATAGAAAATTCATAAAACTACTACAGACTGTATTATAGTAAAAAGAAAAATGGGCAGATTGAGTTCAACAGAATGAGATCCCAGAGGCTATAATTAGTGAGTTGATTATCACAAGGTTATTTCAGTTTAAAGATAGTTTTCCATCACCTTCTGACCTTTTATATTTCTTTCCTTCTTTGTTTGTTTCTTTCTTTCCTTCTTTCTTTCCCTCCTTCTTTCTTTCTTTCAAGTCTGCTCTGTTTGGAGATTTATACTCCACCGTTGCCCAGCACCTCCAAAAATGTTTGGAGTAAAGGAGGGGTTTCATAAATATTTGAGGCATGTGCTGAAAATAGGAATGAATGAATAAATGAATAGTAACTTTTATGTCATTCTAATGATTGTTGCTTGGTAGGTAATGTCTCTTCTCTTTCCGGTTATTTTTAAAAGTTTCTTTGGTGTTTCACTCTGGCCTCTAGTGTGTCTAGGTATGTGGTGGCTCTTTTTTTTATCCTGCTGGACTCGGTTGTTTCCTAACTTGTGGATTTATGTCTTTCCCCAATTTGAGAAAATTTTCCAGCTTTTCACCTGAATCAGCTGTGGAAGAAAGGATTCTTTTCTTGCTATTTAAAATCATCTTTAAAATACCTGCATTATTTTATTTTACTTGGAAAAATGTGGTGTTTTTTTTTTTTTTTTACTAACTTCATGATCACTTAAGCCGTAGTCGCAACCCCCTGTGACACTTTAAAGTGAGCAAACACAATTCTCTGGAATAAGGGAACACATATAGTTTCCTAAAGCAAACATTCATGGCCTCAAGGTTGCCAAGTCAGCAGTCCTTGGAAATATTTAAAAAAAAACAAAAAACAAGCAACCAACCAACCAAACAAAAAACCCCCTAAATGTTATAGAAAGGTTCTTTACTTTTCTTAGTAAACAGAGTTTGAGGAAAGTATCTTATAACCTTATTTATCTAAATGAAGACTGATAGCTAATCTAGTATTCAGCTAAGCCAGTATTCAGCTAACCTAGTATTCAGTATAACCTATAATTCCCACTCTCCTGCTGTTCTTCAGTAGCTGCTAATGAACCACGTGTCCTCTAGTTTTCAACTATAATTGTAACAAATGTCCTATTGAAAGTATTCAGGGCTTAGGTGACCGGGTGATTCAGTGGGTTAACCTTCTGACTCTTGATCTCAGGGTCTGAATTCAAGCCCCATGTTGGGCTCTGCCCTGGATGTGGAGCCTACTTAAAAATAAAAAAAGGAAGAGGGCACCTGGGTGGCTCAGTCAGTTAAGCGTCTGCCTTCAGCTCAGCTCATGATCTCAGGGTCCTGGGATTGAGCCCTGGATTGGGCTCCCTGCTCAGCGGGGAGCCTGCTTCTCCCTCTACCCTTCCCCCTTGCTTGTGATCTCTCTCTCACTCTATCTCAAATAAATAAATAAAATCTTTAAAAAAAAGAAAGAGAGAAAATATTCAGGAGTTTTTATTTTCATTTATTTCATTCTTAAATCATTCTGTGCTCCTCTCTAGGTAATTCTCCCAACTCTGTCTCCTAATTTATTAATGATTTCTTTAGCTGTGGCCAATCTGCTTTTAATTTTTAATTTCAGTGCCCACATTACTATTTCTAAAAGTCCTGTTTGGTTTTGTTAAAAATCATTTAGTTAATTTTGTTGTGTCCTATTATTTCATCATGGTTTCTTTTCCTCCCTTTCTTTCTTTAATGATTATAAGGTATATTGTGATTATCTTAACACATTTGAGCTCTAATTATCCTATTAGTTATGTCTGCTGACTCTCATTGCTTTATCATTTTTTCAGAGGAACTCATCATTAGTAGGGATTTTTTTAAGGGAGCCCAGTGTGCCCTAGATTATTGAAGTATCCTTAGAAAGCAGTTTGCTTCTGTTGGGTGTCCTTCTACATTAAATTTTCAGATTGATACTCCATAACACATTGTGACATAAAATCACACTCAATATTTGCAACTGACCTAGGCTTCAGGTTTCTGTTTTTTACTGGGAGACATTTGAGCTTTCTAACTGATTCCTTTTGTCCCTGGAAAGAGACTTTTGTGTTTGTTTTTGTTTTTTAACAAAGGTACATTCCTCCTAGGGATTCCTGCTTTATAAAATGCTTTAATTGTTGTTCAACTCATAGAGACGAAGACGTGGGCTTTAAAAGCTCATCCTAACATTTGGTCTCAACAGCGAGATACGGTATTTTTCCAGGTCACCGTGGTAGTGGTGAAAGTAGTTGTCATCTATCCAATGTTCTTGCTAAGTCTTGAATTTTTTTCTCTGATAATAGGATTATTGATGGTTGCTACAAGAGTGAATAATACATTCCATATGGAGTTTTTGATTTGAATTTAAGGACACATAGGAAAAATTTTGTGTATCTTGGGGCTAGGTTCAAGAGTCTTCTCAGTGTCTTAAGCCCATGACCCAACAGCATAGAGCCTGTGATGCTGGAGAAACGTCAAAGTGTGTAAAGATCTAACATTAACTCTAATATTCTTCTAAGAGCAGTGAAAGAACCACTTCACTCAAAAACTCAAAGCTGGGTTGTTCCCATCCTCCACTGTCTTGGATGTGAGAGGACAGAACTTGAAGGTTCTCTTAAATTCTCTTGCCATGTCTTTCTAGCCCATATACTCCCTAAAGTTCTGAGTAGTCTGCACAAAGCTAAGTCTTTCTTTTCTTTTCTTTCTTTCTTTCCTTTTTTCTTTCTTTTTTCTTTTTTTTTTCTTTTTGCTTATTAAAGAGTGTGCGATTAAAGAGAGTGTGTTTTTTATTGGATTCACCATTTATAAGATCAGATTTTTTTTCTTTTTCCTTTTTCCCCCTCCCTCCCTTCCTTCTTTCCTTCCTTCCTTCCTTCCTTCCTTCCTTCCTTCCTTCCTTCCTTCCTTTTCTCAATCCTTCCTTCCTGCTCCACTGAAATCCTGAAGGTGATGTGTGGGACTAACTAAATTACTGGTAAAATTGGGAAAGAAGTCATTGGAAATCCCTCTGAACAGCCACACCTTTCCCTAGTTTATATACATTTAGTATTGTATTATGAGACATTTTTTCCTAATTTGTTATTTTACCATGTTTTATAACATCATCCATTTTCAGAAAATGAAAGAAAAAAGTGATAATTCAATTGAGCAGTGCCCCTATGACTCCTGCTATTTATTTCAAAGAGCAACAGTTTAATAAAGTAGTAATGCCAGAAACTAAGTACATTGGCTTTCACTTTTCCTAGCTAAATGTAAATACCCTTACTCTGATTATAACAGAGAGGTCATTCCTAAGGAATTACCAACCTTTAAATGATATGAGATAATTATTCTCAAGAGAATCAAACAAATTTGTAAGACAAATATAGTTGAAATTTCAGACATCAATCTCTTTTTTACCATAGCCTGGGAACAAGGGAACTCTGAAATATAATTTTACCCCAAGGTCCAACAAATAGAGTGCATGAAAATGATTTCCCGCCTGCCAAAGAAGAAAAAAAAGGAAGGGGGGGGGAAAAAGAAACAAAAACCTTTATTTTGGTACATAGCCTAATACTTGTGCAGGGTGTTTTTTTGTTTAAATAATAAAAATTCCCTGGAGGAGAAAAATCATTCTCTTCCAAATGAAGGATTGTAAAAATAAATTCAGTATGTATTTTAGGAACCATTTGCTCTATTCTAGTCAACCATTCTGACTTAGTGTTGAGTCATTTCAATGTCTACCCAGTAGAATATTGGCCTGGGCTTCTCGCTTAGAGTAGTGTTTGGCTTGTTGGGTCTCTCTCAATTTCCCACTAAAACCTACATGAAGACATTGGGGGGGGGGGGGAAAACACACCCCACTGTGGAAGAGTAGAACACACGGTCAGCCCACAGACCAAATCTGAAAGGATTTTCCTTTAGACTCAAGACCAATTATCCTAGATTTAAAAATGAATAGTCTACCTCTCTGAACGGTGGTTGTGGAAAGAGAAAAAAAAAGAAATCTCCCTTGGTACCCACCTCAAAATCTTGGAAGCAACCCATCCACAGTAGAATTTCCCAAACTGGAGCATCTAGGAGCTTAATCCCTAAGGTATGTTCCTTCTAGAAAAGGGCACGTAGTCAAACGTTTGGGCACTTCTGCAGAATAGATCTCTTTTTGGAGATTTAGAAAGTATGTGAGTGATATTAAGTTTATGAGAATTCTTGCAAATTAAAACTTATTTAATTATGTTTAACTTGGAATTTCTGAAATGCATTTTTTCCACACTATTTTTTCCTATGTAATAAAACCTGTTAACATCCTGTAACTGACTATGCTTTGGGAATGCTACCTGGATACCTAGGTACATAGATTGTGCTTTTCAAGTGTCAGAACAGTATTCCCCTTTCTCTCATCTCTTTTTATGTCAAGTTGGAGACAAAATTCTTTTAAAATAACTGCATAGGTATCAGGGCTAGGGGATATTGTGGTAGAAAAAAGCCTGAAGAGCAGAGTAGACAATGATACAAATAAAGCAGTATGTAATGAAGATGAGGAATAGTAAATTATAGAAGGAATTTAAAGGGTCACATATTTGAATGTTCAGCAAATACAATTTAAGTGCAAATAACAAGGAAAAAAATGTTAGCTAAGCAAGTTATTCTAAAGTTCATATGGAAAAATGGACGAGAAAGAATTGCCAGAAAAATCCCAAAAAGAAGCACAGAAGGAGAATTAGCCTAGCAGTTTGGCCTTTGTATTGTAAATACAGCATGTTAAAGCAAGGTCATTTGGGCACATAGATTGCTCTCGGTGGAAGAAAATAGAAGATCCAGGAGTTCCCAGATGAAAACACATAAAGGAATCCAGTATATAAAAAAGTAGCCTCTTAAATTAGTGGGAAGGAATACCACTTAACGCTTGTACAGCGAGGACTATGTGCCAGGGGACGTCTAAGCACTTCACGCACGTTGGATTACTTGATCCCTACAACCACCCTCTGAACAAAGTAATGTCATTAACCTCAGTTTATACCATACCTGAGGATGGCAAGGAAGTCGAGTTTGAATTCAAACCCAGCTTACAAATCCTTTACTTTATTTTTTTTCTAATTTTTATTTAAAAAAAATTTTTTAAGTGAGCTCTATGCCCATTGTAGGGCTCGAACTCACGACCCCGAGATCGAGAGTTCATGTTCTACCGACTGAGCCAGCCAAGCACCCCACAAATCTTGTACTTTAAACTCTTACACTCATCAAACTGTTATGTAAAAATGTTCATCAAATAATTACTCTTAAATGAAAAAATCCTTGAAGATATAGATACAAGAAGACCTCAAATTGTATGTATATTTTCATGTAATGGTGTATTAACTTATGTGTATATAAATATGGAAATAGGCAGAAGGAAAAGCACCAACCATGGTTAGTAGTTTGGGAATTATAGCTTAGCTTAATTTTTTTTTAAAGATTTTATTTATTTATTTGAGAGAGAGAGAGCATGGGGAGGGGCAGAGGGAGGGGCAGAGGGAGAGGGAGAGGGAGAAGCAGACTCCCCACTGAGCAGAGAGCTCGACAAGGTACTCGATCCCAGGACCCCAAGATCATGACCTGAGATGAAGGCAGCCAATTAACCGACTGAGCCACCCAGGCTCCCCAAGCTTAATTTTTTAAAATTTTTATTTTGATATCATTTCCTGATTTCTTACAGTGACATTGCTTTTAGGATTGGGAAGCTTAGAGATATTAAGAAATGAAACAAAACAAGATTTGGACAGAAAATAATATGATTCTATAGTATAAGATATAAAATAATATGCAATTAAAATACATATATTTTGCTTTTGGCTTAGACTGCAAAATTGGCATTCGTTTTTGGATAAAGTGTGAAACTTAAAAAAATGTGGTGCTTGACGAAGACCCCAAGCTATTCCTAGGCCCTTGGTTCCTCTCAGCTGCCATTAGTGCCCTTTTCGAGAAAGAGTTTGAGAAGCACCGGGGTAAGGCTAAGAATGGTGGAGTGACGTATCAAGGGTGTTAAAAAATAATGATTATGATCCCAAAACTCTTTTGACTATTAAGATATCTGTAACCGAAGAATGATCATAGCTGCCATCTTCTGAGGTGTGTTTCAGGACACCCAGATTTCACCCAGCCAAACAACTTGTATCTGAAGGCTTCTGGAGAGTTCTACAGTCCTTGGCGTCCTGCAGGCCCAACCCTAGAGAGTTAAAAGATGCAGGAGTTCTTTGAGAGGCCCTTGATCACTACCCTCGTGTATAGCAAACCATCATAAGGCACCTGAGATGGATAGGAATTCACTTCTTTTCAAAAGATACCTACTGGGGAAAGAGAGGTTGAATCCATCAACTGTGAGTTATCTGGGGACGTGGTGATATTGAACGGTGGACTCCCAGAGAGGCTTCTGTAGCCCCTCTGTCCTCTGTGAGCTGAGTCTGTGGCTTCCTGCCTCCTTCCGTCCCATCACCCCAGCACGTAGGATACTGTGTGGTCAACACTGGTTTTCTTGTCTGTCTCAAAGCCCACACTGCAAACGTCTCGAGAGCACATTCTGCGTTATTTTTCTCCCTATCCCATCTGTGTGTGCACAGAGGAAGTGCTTTGTATTTATTCAGAGAGCAAAAGCAAGGAATGAATGCCTTTTAATTCCACAGAAAAATGGACAGTTAGGAGGAGATCTCAGGACTGGCCGGGGCTAGAGACAGTCTTAGAAGTCCTGAATATGGTATCACATTTCTCTAGAGCCTTATAATTCCAAAACTATTTTCATTGTCATGTGTATTACCTCTTTGGAGCCTGTGAGGTTGGCAGATGTTACCCCCAGCATTTCCTTAGGTTCAGAGGGGGAGAAGTGGTTTGTCCGGTGACATTCGGCAGGGAGGGCCAAAGAATGTAGAGAACCAACGGGTAGGGAGTATTTCTGTATATTAGACACTACTCTAGGCAGATTATTTACACCAGCTCCTTATATCCACTCACAACTCAGGGAGGCTTTATCCCCATGTGACTGCAGAGGACAAGGAAGGAAGAATAACAACGTAACTGGCCCAAGGCCAGAGAACTGGTAGGTGGAGATGGGCTCCCAGGGCAAGCAGGCTGTTTGAGCCTTTCTCTAGATCACCTGGAAGCTGTCCTCCCGGTTTACCTGGAATTTTAATCAGACTCTAAATCCAGTGCTATTCCACTAATGTACCTCATTTCCCCATCTCCTAGGCTGGGATGAACAAATTATGTAATGCAAATAAATATAAAAATATATTTAATGCATCACGTGCATAGCTCATAGGTTTGAATACATGACTTAGAGAATCACATATAAAACACTAAACAGAATACCTTTCATGTAGTGAATACTCAAATGTTGGCTGTTGTTTCTGGCGTGTTGGTTGTAGGCATTGATACATTCTCCAGGAATTTTGTCACTTTGAGAATGAAGACGAGAATCTCTTTGGTGGACTGACTTTGAAATGAGCAGTAATAACAAGCCCCCTTCTTCCCATGGTGGATCGCTGGATGGAGAAAGCAAGATAATCATTTGGAGGCAATTTGAAATGTTGAATCTTGCACGCAAGTAGAAGATATTATTCAATTATGTCTTACATGCAATCCAAATGTTCATACTGTGACGGCAGTTCATTTCCTCTTGCTCAGTCTTCAGTAAAAACAGAACGACTGATGCTCTGCCCGCCGTCGGGGACCATGCCCACCATTCTCATGTGGCCACTGGTGAGCAGAAGAGATGGTATAAGCTGGGCCTTTGCTTTAGGACCTGCCCCAAATCAGGATTGATGTTCCTCTCTAGCTTGACTGTGTTTGGGCTCTGCATTGCACGAGAAAGAACTTGCAGGAGATCGAGAGACACAGAGACGCGAGGCAAAGGGTTTCACCTGCTCTATTCCATAGTAAATGCCATGTCCAAGTAATACTTAGTTATTACCCCACTATTTTTGGTCGTCTGGCCGAAAGCAAACTTCCCTAGGGCCTGAGTCCATGTCTGAGTGAAGGCAGGAGGTAGGAGGTACCTGATGTCTACAGATGAATGTATGTTTCAAAGTTCCTCCCACACCTCCGGCACCCGACCAGAGGAGAGAACCCTGGTTACTTTGATAACCACTCTGGGGCATTAGAGACATGGTGACTCCGTGATGAAATCAATTTAGAGCTTCCCACGACTCAATCCCGTTAGACCTTTGGGCGAGTCCACTCCCAGGAAATACTCTTAGACTTTAAACTAGAGGGCATGCCTCTCCATACATAGATGGGGAAATAAACATTCTCTCGAGCAAGCCCGTGAGAATTCTAAAAACAGCCTGCGATTTCAGGCTGTGAGTTTCCCGTCGGTGCAAACCCGCGGATATCTTCCATAGAGAAATGCCCTCCTGCCGTATTTCACTTAGTAAAAATTGCTGCCACAGGGTATTCTCTTTTCCAATGAGGAATATTGCATTGCACGTCTGACACTATCCGGGCAACTTCCAGTCCCCTTTGGGGATTTTCCTGAAAATCAGCCTTCCTTTTTAAATAACATATCTCCGTAGGAGTTGTAGGTTCGGTCCCATGTCAGTAAATGGGTCCCTGATAGCCCTCCATGGCAAAGTTACGACTTATCCCCAAAGAAAAATGCTGCCTTGTGAGCATGTTTTATCGAGGCTAAGAGTCAAGTCATAAAATATCAGCCCTCACATCTGAGTGCCTATTTGCTAAAACACTATTTATTTGTACATAAATATTTGTCTTTTCTTTGCAGGGGCGTATTTGCTTGCGTATTCAAGTAGACCATATGCATAAATTTAAAATGTCCAAAGTGTTATAATGGGAATGTAGATTAGGGGCTGATTATTTTGACTGCTGGTTTTTCAAATATATTATACAGCCCTTGCTTTATCTAAAGAATACATACAAAAAACAGTTCTCACGTCGAGAAATCATGTACAGCTCTAAGTCCTAAAAGATGACAGACCATACGGCTCTTTTACTGTTTTTGGAACTTTATGCCCTTAAATGAATCTTTATGTGTCTGTGTTAGGTTGGGGCCTTATGAAAGAGAACAATTAGCTTCTGTTCATTTGATATCATAAAAGCGTTATGGCGAATTAAAACTAACATGTACATATGTGCGTTAAGCCCTTTAAAATAGGGCATGCTAAAATCATGAGAGGTCCTAAAGAAGTCATATGTGTTCTTCTGTCCCTCGATCTGTTTGTTACCTCACACGGCCTCTGAGTCTCTGGGGTTTTTCCCAATCCAAGTTATAAAATTGTTTTCTCTTTCAATTACTAAAGAACATAATCACGCTTGCTTCTTGACTTCCACGAGGTACAGCATATGCATCTCCCAAGTCGAAATGTGTCTTCTGATTGCTTTGGGTGAACCCACAGTGACTTCTCGAAGCAAGCGCAGAAGGGTGGGGGTGTTTCCACTCTCATTTCATTTTTTTCTCTGGGGCGTCTGTAGAGTGAAGCCGTTTCCCTCAGAAACTCCTACCATTGCTGAGGCACCAAGATAGTTTATGAAAATGATCAAGTAGATGGAAATAAATCTATACTGTGCTTTCATAAGGAAAGATATAAGCAGTCTTGTCAAGGGGGTGTTTGAACGGATTCATTCATTATGCTCCTTTCTGTCAGGTGTTGATAACAGGCTCATTACACTTAAGTCTGAGCTTAAACTTGGAAGGCCGTATTTGAAAAGAAGGTGCTGAAAGCAATTCTGAAACCTCTTTATGTCTCTGCTAAAAATAATTAAATGGAAGAGAAGAAAAGAAACACCATCACCTCTGTGTCAAACCGGCCCACTGTGGGCTCTGACAAAGAATGGAAACCGGAAAGAAAGGGCTGGGGAGCCCTTGAGAGTGAAATAAATTTGGTGTCCGTTCCTTCTGCACCCCTTCGCGGGGATGTTGATAGAAATTGCATGCGAGATTCTAATGACTAAATGTGAGCTGTCTCCAGCTTTCTACGGGAGAGCCGTGTGAAACCCACTTACACATAAAAGATCTGTAAATTCAAAAGAAATTTCAGAAGATTTGGAGTTGATGTTTGGGGCCTGGAAAATGAAGGGAGAACTTTAGGATAAGAAACCACGTCGCTGTTACTGTTCACTTCCAAATGGTTTGGAACATAAAAAAATGATACCGTGTGTGATTAAACAGGAAGAATTCCTCACAGAGCATAGCAAATTGTATCTAAAGAGGTGATGGTACTGAAAAGATAATAATATTCTGGAAAAGACAAAACCGTAGGGGCAGACCCAGATCGGAGGTTGCCAGGCGTTGAAGTGAAGGAAGGGCTTGACTCCAAGTACTTGGACGGTGGTTGTGGTTACAGACTGGGCGTTTCTCAGAACCCACTGACCTGTGCACCCAGAAGAGTGAATTGTACTGCGTGTAAATCAGCAAAAAAGTCAATATTAAACAAGAAGCACCCTAGCCGAGAGTAGTTTTAAGTTAACATCAAGGAGCAAAAGTTCATTACTACTTCCTTTTTTAACCTCCTGACATGGTTTCTGATTCAAGGCAAGAAGAGGAAAGAAAGGCAAGTTGGAGGGAAACTACTCTATGCCTCTGGCTTAGTTAACCCTGGGTCGTCAGGAGAGTTTTTAAATTATTCGTGTGAGGAAAGTGAAGTATTTTAAAGGTAGGGAAAAGAAACATAACAAACACTGGAATAGTCACCAGAACTAAGAAACGTTAACATCTGTCACTTTTGCATCAGATGGTTCTATGTAAGCAAGATAGAACTTTCTAGATAGAGGGGAGGTCCCGTTTATGCAGTCCTGGAAATCTGCACACTTGATGTCACTACCAGGCTGGTGGGATCGGGGAACCTGGCTGCCTGTGACCCACATCCGCTTTTTCCAACTTTCTCATCCCCTTTTTGCCAGAAACTCTAGCAATCGAGTCAGTCCAAGGCAGAGGGAAATACCAAGCCACAACAGGGCTGCACTTAACAGGATTAATAAAGGTTTTAGCCCTAACGAGTATCAGGCCGAAGAGACCACAAGAGAAAACAAATTTGGTGCTAATGCCGAATCTGCCATGTTAATTTAAAAGAAATTAACTGTAGATGGCTTTTCAAATTGCAAAAACTGCCTGAGCTGTCCAGATGTCCCCACTCCCTTTCTACTACATGCCCGGCTCTGACAAGAAAATTGCTAGTCTTAATCCAAAAGAAAGCAATTACCAGGGATGTGTCGTATTTACAGTCTGCCCTCAGTTACAGGAATAACTGGCCTGCAGCATTGAGAAAGTCATTCACAATTGCTTTCTTAAACGTTTTGCGGAATTACTGGAGCCCCAGACGAGCATATTAGCCTAACGAGTTTAATATGAGTCTATTTGGATAAGCACCGGGCTCTGTGACCATGGAGGCTGATGTCATCTTGCCATCAGCCGCGTGTACTGCTGGATTTTCCCCTGAGACCATCAAGAACAAGAATTGTTTCTTCAGCCCAAATTCTCTTAAGTGGCACTGGAGACCCTTTACAACCAGACTCCAACGTTGAGCTCCTCTTTTTCACTACCCTCAATAGGAACCTTTTCATCTGGCCAGATTTGCATGCCTGAAATGCATCCTTTGTACCCCCCCCCCCACTCCTTGGTCTTTTTTCAACTTTCACTCTCTTAGGGACTCATGGCTTCCAATGTCATCCACATGTCTGTAACTCCCCAAATTGTATCTGCACCTGTCTCCTGGACTCCAAAGGCATGTACCCGATTGCCTTCTTGACACCTCCGCTCCGATGTCCAATGTCTCGTTACTGAAAGTGTGATTCTCACATCAACACCATTGCATTACCGGGGAGCTTACTGGGTTAGAGACGCAGGATCGTGGGCTCCGTCTTCGACCGACTGAATCAGATCCTGCATTATAACAAGATCCCCAGATTCGTATGCACATTAAAGTTTGAGAAGCACTGGCCTGTATCATGATTAAGGAATGTTTATATTCTACCCTTGTGATGTTATTTGTTTTAGGTAACGATCCTAGCAGATTTTAAACATTGCATGGTTTGAGACCAAGACTCATTTTGCTTTTCACTTCTAGCAGCTAGCCGAGGAGACCCTAGCAAAGTAGCTACACAATGTGTGCAATTACACTGAAATGCAAATGGGCAAATTTGCATGAAAGACTCACATTTGCGTCTGGGATGGAGGAAAGCTAACTGGCTCAAGTTATCTGCCCTTGACTGCCGGAAGCATCATTGCTTATCACTGTGGATTCGTTAGCTTGCAAGTGGCACTTTGTGGCTGGTTCTAGAATGGGCTGTATGATGTTTTCGGATGTCAATTGAGTAATGCTTTTATAAGAAGTTACTGCAAAGTGTTGCCGCAACAATCTCACCCTTCTCCGGCTTATTCACAATTTGAATTTGTCCACGGAGCCAATTAGAGCGACCGCCCCATTTGTCCTGCTCTAACCTGGACATCTATACAATAATTGGGGCATGTCTGAGGCTTTTCCTTAAAATATGTGTTTACCAACATGGGCCTGGGCTTCTGCAGATCACACTGGGCCTGTGTTCTTCAGCAGAACAGACGAATATTCCGCATGTCACTATTCAATTTCCCCGTTTTGTTTTTATATCTGATACTTATTTAAGAGGATTTCGTGGGACGGCCAGGATTTGTGAAAATCAATGGGTAGCGAATTTACCTCTCAGACAACCTCGGGATGGCCTTCATTTACATCAGGAACTGAAATGGGGCAATGAATCTCCTAGCTATGGGCCCCTAAGGTCCGAGAACCCAGAAGGTGGGGCTTCAGGCCTCCCAGCGCTGGGGCAGAGGGAAATCATTTAGTGATATGTCACCAGGGAAAGGAAGGCTGACTTTGAAACAGAACTTCTGTGCTAATGAATACTAGCATCAGCTTATTTTTTTTTTTAAGTTTGTTTAGGTTCCAGTGTTTATTGTCCAGACAAATAAGGTCTCCAGCTAAAACATTATGCCTTATTCTTCAGCTCATTCTCTGTCTGTCTTGCTATGTTTTACTTTGGAGCAGAGGTTCCCAAATATGCTTGAAGTTAAGAACCACCTGAAGAGCTTGTTAATTCCTGAGACCCACCCCGGACCTAAGGAAGGTTTCCCCGGGGACTACCCGGGAACGAGCATTTAAAATCAGCTCTCTCCGGATGATTCTTACTTGAATTACTTTCTCTTAAGTCTTTACGTTTGTAAGTACTTCTCCTGAGGCAAATTAGAAAAGCTCCTGTTTATTCACTTATTCAAAAATCGTTTGAGTAATTTCTGGATCCTGGGTCCTGTGGTAAGCCCTGGAAAAACAAAGAGGAATAAAATCCAATCCCTGCCTTCAAGGAGGTCAACTCAGAAGGGACACAAGACACACATAAGATGCACAGTACAGAATGTAGGGGGAACCATGTAGTACCTAGACAGATCCAACCCTACATTTGTGTCTGTTGGAAAGAAATAATAATCCTACACATTTTTAAATAGAGCCAAAAACAAAATTTTCATGGAATTAGCCTGTCAACCCTTCCACATTAAAATGAGGGATTTTTAAAAATTTATTTTTATATTTATTTTTAAATTTATTTATTTATTTATTTTAGCTAGAGCCAAAAGAAGTTTGTAGCTTGCCCGGTACCTGGCACAAAATTGGCGCTGAATAAATACTTATTGAACCAATTAATGAATCGGAATCCCACAAAATTACACCCTCACAGCAAAGCAAAGCGAGTCTTCCAAACTAACCATAAGTGAATAGGACCCGTAGGGCCTCAGGGTGCTTTCCAAGAGTTCCCATGAGGGGATTCTGAGTGCTCGCTCTGTCCTCTATGTCCCAACACTGTCAGGTACCTTGGTTGCCATAGAATGAACTGGTATGTCCTTCCAGTGAGCCCCTTTGTTCTGTTACCAGCAGACAGGAATGGCTCTTACCCAGGGCTTCTGCCTTTTTTGTTTCTTGCTATCCCTTTTTTCTTCCAAACGCAAACTATTTCGTATGAATGTTATTTTTTCCAAGCAGGGCATAATGTCTAATATTGGGCTTTGTACCAGGGGAATACCTTACTAAACAGAGCCTAGTGCTGAATATTTTTTAGGCCTAGATTTCATTTTCCTGGAAAGAATTTCTATTCTGCTCTGGAGGGACTTTAGGTTGAAAGCCTTCTTGACAAAAATAAATACATAAGTAATAAAATAAATCTAACATTAGTTGCTGTGCTATCTACATTCCCATATAAAGAACCCCAATGGAACCAGAAATGAACACAAGAATAATATTTGTGTCCTGTCGTATTCTCCCAATTTTTCTAAATAACTGTATTTTAAGTGTCATAATTATAACTGGAAAGCAATTAAAAGGACCACAGACCACTCCGTGGGCAGATTTGAAGAAAGTGAGATGTAGGTAGAGTGGTTCGCAATTAAAGGTTTCTTCCCATGTCTGAGGGAATGTGGCTGCATTACTCATGAGCCTTGTGAACCAGTATTTCTGAAGCAGGGATCTTCATACCCAACAGTTGTGCCTCGGCTCTCGGGGAAATCATGATAAATTGCTGTAGTCGGAGTCACGGAGTGCTGGCTGTTAATGTCGCTGTGGTGAATCACCCTTCTCGTGTCTGAGGTCCCAAGGTTTCCCTGATGGAGTCAGACCTTCCAACAGGAACACTATCAGCCTGCAAAAGAAGTATTTTCCCAGGCTGTGTGGTCACCATATGTATTCCCCTTATTTCTGAATAGCAAAGAAAACCAAAATAAGGGGCACCTGGGTGGCTCAGTCGGTTAAGCATCTGCCTTCAGCCCAGGGTCCTGGGGTCAAGCCCCGCATCAGGCTCCTTGCTCAGCGGGGAGCCTACTTCTCCTTCTCCCTCTGCCCCTGCTCGTGTTCTCTCTCGCTCACTCTGTCTCGCTCACTCTCTCTCTCAAATAAACATCTTAAAATAAATAAATAAATTTATCTTTAAGAAAAAGAAAACCGAAATAATTTTCGGTTGAAGGAATGAAATATTGATGATGAGGAGGATGATGAGGATGAGGATGATGAGGATGAGGATGATGAGGATAGTGGCTGGCATGAGGTAAATGTGGCCCAGCACTGTGCTAAGTGCCACACATTCATGATATCACAAAATCTCCGTGACATTGTGCAAAAGAAGCAAGACGCAACCGAGTATGATTCTGTACTTTATACAAAGTTCTAGAACAGGCACAAGTAACTGGAGTGGTGAGAATCAGATCGGCAGTTGCCTGGGTGGGAAGTGAGGCAGGCCTGCAGTAGGGCTTCTGAGGGGTCTGTTGAGGGGGATGAAAGTGTTCCATGTCTCGGCTGGGGGGGGCTTGTTACACGCATGTATTCGTTGCAACATCAGGCATCCACAGTTTGCTGGTGCACTTTCTGCTTTGAGGATCTCACACTTCTTATAAGCGTCATTCTCAGCCTTTATTTTTTTTTTTAAGATTTTATTTATTTATTTATTTAGAGAGCAGGGGGAGGAGCAGAGAGAGAGAGACTCTCAGACTCCGTGCTCAGCGCAGAGCCCACCGCAGGACTCAATCCCATCACCCTGAGTTCATGACCTGAGCCAAAACCAAGAGTCGGACACTTAACCGACTGAGCCACCCAAGCGCCGCTCAGCTTTTATTTTTGCATAAGACCCACCTGAAATGCTTGATGAAAACACAGATTCGGGGGCTCTTCCCAGCATGACAAAACAGGACTCCCTGGGACTGGGACCCTGAAACCGGGCGCTGTAAACCATGACCCCAGCTGCTCTGAAGCAGAAATCCTGGGTGTGCACCCCCTTGCTAACCAACATCAGTCTGGTTCCCTGCCTGTGGCTGGGTAGGCTGAGGACCAGATGCGTCTATCGATGGTTCTGCAGAAATCCGTCCCTGCTCCCAGAAAAAAATCATTCAGAGCACCTGAGAGTGGTAGCTGTCTGCATTTTTATATTCGAAGGAAAGAGTTTTACTGAAAGCCAAACAGAAAGATAACTGCTGTGCGTGGAAGTGACCAGTAATCTCTAGGCCTTTTCCTGAGTAGTGCCTCTTGCCACTTCGTTTTATTATTACTCTTCTTGGCATGCATGCCCTGATGATGCTTTTTGTTTACCTGGGGTAACTGGTTTTTAATTGATTTTTTAATAAAGTTATTTCTTGCTCTCTTTCACTCTGATTAAGAACCATAGCATGATCTCATCAGGCCTGGACAAGTATTGATGGGCTGGCGTATCATGGGGCTAATAAAGAGTGTAATCCAGTATTTTTTAGTGACACATAAAAACTCGCTCATGAAAGATACAGGGGGCAGAGCATAATATAAATGTCATTCTAGAAACAGTGATACTAGGGTGTGCATGTCCAGACATTAGTGATCTCATTAATGCAATAAGACAGGTCTCTCCCAGGGATAAGAGGTGGTGAGCGGGCATGGGGCAGGGGGGGTTGGTCAGAAGGAACGCAAAGGGGAAGCCGGCCCAGAAGCAACAGCGAGGCTTGTAGGTCTCTAGGTTGTTCTGGATAATTTGTGGCAATCTAATAAAATGCTTCTGATGAATAGGAAAAGAACTTAATTCAACTCTTCATTTACCCATCTTCACCTTTTCTTTTCCCCAAACTGCTGTTTAAAATATTTCAGAAGGGGGACGCCTGGGTGGCTCAGTCGTTAAGCGTCTGCCTTCGGCTCAGGTCATGATCCCAGGGTCCTGGGATCATGACCTGAGCCGAAGGCAGATGCTTAACGACTGAGCCACCCAGGTGCCCCTACTCATTAAATCCTTAAATTCAAGTGATCTGCTCTACTTCTTGGATTACTGAGGGGGAGAAGGATTGAGAGTTGTGAGAGAAATGACATGGGTCATCCCAGCTACAGCTCCTGGATCCCATTTCAGTTAGTGAATTTTTTATACGGAGAAAAGAAAACTGACCGGAATTAGCACAGAGAGTCCCCACATCACCATGAAATGACTGCCTGGTTTTGGAGAGTCTAGGAAACCCCCCTAGGCCAACAGGCGGGAGAGATTTTGAAGCTTTATTCCCAGATTAAAAATGTGGTTATTCTGTGATATGCACCCAGGGCTGACCTCGTGCCATGGAAGATGGAAACCATTTAAGACCGTCCGTTTCCTCCAGAAAGAAACTGGCTGAAGACATGGGCTGTATGGGAAAGCTTGCCCATACACACTCACATTCACATACCCTCGGCTTTCAGAGAAGCAAATATGTGACAGCTTTTCCAAAGAGTACATTTTGAAAGTTATTTTAATAGTTTGATTTATTAAAAATCAACCAAGAAAAACCACTTTCAAGACAACAGAACATAATTTTCTTTTAACATCTGCCTCTCCTTTCTCATTATCCCTTGACTTCATTAGTTTCAAGGGATTCTGTGTGAAGCAGGTGAGGACAAGCCCCAGTGGAATCTGGATTATTACCATTAATGTAACTACGTAACTCCATCTGCAGCCACGGGCTCTCAAGGCTTGGGGGAGTGCATGTGTTGTCCTGCAAAATTGGAACGATATTGTGAGTTGCCTTAAGGAGCATGGATCTTAGTCGGTTTACTATTGGCCGTGTTATGGACAGTCTACCTACTGTCCTGTAATATCCTGTAACTCATTCAGTCGCCTAACAATTATTATCATGCGCACCCTTTTCGTGTTTCAAGGTCTCACTGACACTTTGCTCCTTCAGTTTTTGTTTTGTTTTGCAACTGGAAGCCCAGAAACAGTTTTAAGAATAACTTCCAAATGGAAAGTACAAAATGAGAAAATGGGTCCCAGATGATGAATCATCTGTAAATATAATTAAGCCATTGACAAAGATTTGATTTATTTTCACCCTCTCCCTCTGACCTGAACGTGACCAAATAAAAATGAGGTGGGGGGTTCAAACAGTAATACATGTTTGCTGAATAAATTTAGAAATAAGGAAATAAGAAATAAAATAGAAAGTAGAAACCACGGAGAGCCCTATCATGTCCTCCCAGATATAAGGGGATGCTAACATTCTTTTGTGTGGAATTTTGCAAAAATGAAATCAAGATATATGAACGGTTTGGGAACCTGCTGATTTTGTATTTATGTCCTGAGCCTCGTCTCCTTTGATGTCATTTGAATACAGATGGCAGCTGAGCAATGATCTTTCTTCCACTCTGTGTAAGTGACCACTCTCTTTGGCCCGGGTCTTCTCTGGGCATGCTTTTCCTATGTCAGAAGAGAATAATAGTAATAGCCAGCATTTACTGAGCACTTATTATGTGCTAGGCCCTTTAATAGAGTATCCCTTGTGATCTTCAGAGCAACCCCAGGAGACCCATTTTACAGATGAGGAAAACCGAGGCACAAAGACGTTCGGAGCATACGGCTAATACATGGCAAAGCCAAGATTGGAACCTAGGCGGTCTGACTCCATGATCACAGGCACTCCCCTCACTGCCTGAAGATGTGTCCAGATCTGTCAGATTTGAACAGGATTCAAAATCTTGGAACTCAGTCGTGAGGCTGGTGGACAGCTTGGGCATCATCTGTTCTGCCTTCTTGGCTTTTGCCGAGTAACTTCGAGTCACCTTCTGTTCTTCTTTCTCGTCCACCACGCAGTCTCCTTGCCATCGTGCTTTATTTTTCCTTCTCAAACCTCTGAGACTTGAGTGTTTGGGGACATGAAAGATTAATAACCCCGGTCTGGACCAGGCTGAGTGTGGGCCGGCCTTGTGAGAACTTTTCCCACACTTCGGTGCCAGCAGGTCTCAGGCCTGAAGTGCACACACCCCTGTTATGTTTTCTAGCCGTGGGCCTCTCTGGAACCAACCAGACCCACTGTGAACAGACTGCGCCGTGGCTTTGAGGGAGAGACCCATGGGATGCGGCTCCCCGGCTCGCTGGGGAGCCAGCCCTGGATGTCTTTACCTTCCTTCTAAAACGGGTGTCAGACCAGAGACACACTGGAACCTTACCAAGCTGACACTTTAATCTATGTAACTAAATCCATCGGTGAAATACAAATACTGTCTACATCATTTTTCCTTTCCTTGTCAGTTATGAGCAGCCAGGAAAAGTTTGTCTCGAGGAATTCACTTCCCCCAGGACCTTTTTGGGTACTGTAGAGTTCAGTAAGAAAAATGTGGGGGCCTGTCTCTGGGTCCAGAGCTCAGTGAGTAAGCTTGGTGACTGTGGACGTGTGGCTTCTCCCTGGACCCATCCTTCATTGATAAACCAACTGGCTTGGCTCAAATGTGTTCTAAATCTCTTCCAACCTAATTTATTAAGTGTGCATTTATTCATGTACTTAAGAATATTTTTAGGGACGCCTGGGTGGCTCAGTCGGCTGAGCATCCGACGGTTGGTTTTGGCTCAGGTTGTGATCTTGAGGTCGTGGGATCGAGCCCTGCATGGCACTCTGTGCTCAGTGCGGAGTCTGCTTCAGATTCTCTCTCCCTCTCCTTCCCACTCTCTCTCTCTCTCTCAAATAAATACATTCTTTAAAGATTTTATTTATAGAGAGAGCACAAGCAGGGGGAGCAGCAGAGGGAGAAGTAGACTCCCCGCTGAGTAAGGAACCCGACGTGGGACTCAATCCCACGACCCCAGAATCATGACCTGAGCTAAGGCAGATGCTTAACCAACTGAGCCACCCAGGCGTCCCAAAAAATAAAATCTTAAAAAGAATATTTTTAAAGTAGCGAGCCCGTGCTCAGTGCTTGGGATAAAGCGGTTGACCAACAGACACGTAATCAATCCATCTCGGGTGTGCTAAGCGCCACCAATGAAAAATACAGGGAGATAGAGTATGTGATGGGGCCCGGCCTCAGGCGAGAGGCCAGGCATGGCCAGCGGGAGGAAGTGGATTTTAGCTGAGACCTGAAGGATGTAAGGGCATCAGCCAGCTGACGAAGGAAGAAAGGAGCTCTGCGGCAGAGAGCAGGTCAGGTTTGGATCGCCCTGCCCCAGGCAGGATATAGAAGCATTCAAGGAAATGAAAGAGCCCCAGTGAGCCTGGACTGTAATCAGTGAAGGGCATGTCCTGCGACTAACGTCCCAACTCCTTGCCTGATTGTGGCTGTGAGGCTCTGCCTACCTCCCCAGCCTCAGCTCGTGGGACTTCACCTGTGACTTCTTCAGCCACATGGATCCTCTTTTCCTTTCCCGTATCACCAACGCGAGCCTCAAGGCCTTGCGGGCACTAAGACACCCTTCCTTGGGCTCTCACTATTCCCAGGACCCCCTCATCCTTCTGCAAGCAGCCTAACTGTGACCTCTTCCCAGAGAC
The DNA here is from genome assembly GCF_004348235.1 of Phoca vitulina. Classification (NCBI taxonomy): domain Eukaryota; kingdom Metazoa; phylum Chordata; class Mammalia; order Carnivora; family Phocidae; genus Phoca; species Phoca vitulina. The sequence goes on along the minus strand of NW_022589735.1, from coordinate 15,337,154 downwards.
CCATCCTCATCACCTCATCGCAAGGAGGTCCCCTCCTCCCACTCCATCAGTGTCTGTCTCTGAACCTGTTCACTTTGGTCCTAGCCCTTGTGGTCAAGGTTATTGTGTTGACTCATTCATTCCCCAAGGGCAGGAACCATATCCGCCTTTGTCTTCTCATTACATGTTTGGGGTATGAAGGAGGCTGGAGTGCAGACAGATCAGAAAAAGCCTTACAGAGCTGAGTGAGGAGCTTGGGCTTCAGCCTGTGAGCAAAGGCATGTATTCGCGGGTCTCGCGGAGGATGTGATCCTATCTCTGTGCTGCATGTGTAGGAGTACTTTGTGCAGACGAGATGGGAACGAGGCACCAGAAGGTTGAGGGAGACCAGGTGAGCCAGTTGCCATAGTGTGTTTAAGAGGGGAGAGGGGCTTGCACTGGGATGGTAAGAGTGAGCAAGGGGGCTGGACTCCAGGGGTGTTTAGAAGATGAAGGTCTATAAGACTTGGTGATGTTTCAGTTACGGGAGTGGGGGAGAAGGAAGGACGAGGAGGCTCAGGCTTCCGCCATGAATAGACCCTTTTGCCAGGAGGGAAAGCAGCAGAGGAGAAGCTTGTGGGGACAAAAGGAAGGCCCAGGTGCCAGTGAGACATCCCGGCAGGAGATCTGTTACAGGGGCTGTGGGATACATGGATCTGGAGCTCCGAAGAGAGTGTCCTGAGAGGCAGAAGTAGGCTTGATGAGGAGCATTGGAGGGAATAAACAGCCTCCCTTTGAGATTCCTGATGGAGAAGTCTGGCAACACAGCCAGGTTTGACGATGGCAGGAAAGCATATGGGATTCACGAGGATGCAAGAGAGCTTTAGGTCAGAGTGGAACACATGCAAGGATGTGAAAGGGTGTGGGGGTAGAGTGGGGCACCAAGTTAAGGACGGGAGAGAATTAGGGAATGGGACTGTGGGAGAGAAGGGTGGGCCATGGTTTATGGGGCTGCCCTGAGAAATCACAGAGGACAGCATGGATTGGAGGCAAGGAGAAATGACGTAGTTCTCAGGATTGTCAAGATATAAAGCTGGTTCTCTGCCTGTTCAGACAGGACTTCTCCATGGCTCTGGTGGCCAGGGTGGAACCTCTGATAACCTTTCCCTCCTCATTTTGGGCTTCTGGGTTAGCCACGGGCTTCCTCGAACTCTGCTCGGCTCTTCACTGACCCACTGCAAGGTGCCCCTGTGGACTTTTGGTTTCTAGTTGAAGTCAACCGAGAAAACTTGTGTGCTCATTCCAGTTGGTTTCTATCACTTTAAAATGGGGAATGCCACACAAACGGTTTGCAGAATACTTACGTAACAGGCCGAAAAAATTCCCACGTGACGCCATCACCAGCTCACAAACCGTGAGTCTGACGGCATTCTGTGCCTTTTATTTGCTGTAGGTATTTTTTACAGTTTTGCAAATTCAGTTTTGCCCCCTGTTTATTGCTCAGCATTTCGAACATCTCCCGTGATCCTCCAAGATTTTCATACCTGTTACTTTGAGGCACTGTATTATAAACCCAGATCCACGCTTGTCTGAAGTTCTCAGCGTATAAAATTATAGAAAGCACAGGTGACCTCCAACTCACTCTCTCCCCACTCACTGCACCTCGTCCCCAGAGGGCCCGTGCCTGTAGTCAGTGCATCTTTCCACACATCTTCTGGGCATTTGCAGGCACAAATGAACATATATACATATACATCCTACATATATATATATATATATACACCTACCTATATATATATATTGCTGCACAAAAAGTACTATTCTAAAACCTTTTCCCCTTACTACATCACAGACATTATTTCATGCCAGCAAACACAGACCTATCTCTTTCATTTATAGCTGCATATAGACATGCCATAATTACACATGCCGTCATTTATCCAACTAGACACCGATGGTGCTTATTCACATAGGAAGCCTGCAGTAATAACCCGTGCTGACACATCCTTGTGCGCCCAGAGTGGTAGTCTTGAGAATTGTTAGCAGTAGCTCCCCTGAGTGGAAGGGAATGTGCATTTTAAAATTTGAAGGATAGTTGTCAAACCATGCTCTATAAATGTTATACTCCTACATTTTCACCAACTGTTCCTCTCTCTCCAAATCTGCTACTGAGTCTTTGGACCTTTGCCACCAGATGAGGGAGATCGAGTGTCTTGCTGTGATTATAATAGGCATTTCTTCAATTTTGAGTGCACTTGATATTGTTACATGTTTATCCATTTATATTTCATCTTCTGTGGTTTTCTTGTCCCCGTTCTTTCTTTCTTTTTTTTTTTTAAGATTTTATTTATTTATTTATTTATTTGAGAGAGAGAGAGAGAAGATCGTGACCTGAGCCAAACCCAACAGTCCAAGGGATGCTTAATCGACTGAGCCGCCCAGGTGCCCCCCGCCCCCCGTGTTGTTATTTCTTTTATTGAATTATTGGGGTGTTGTTGATTCGTTAGTTCGTTGTGTGTGTGTGTTAACAAAAATTTTGCCCAGATTTGCCTATCTTTTGACTTTATGTTTTCCCCCCTGTACCAGAATTTAAAATATTCATGTACAGAAATGTTTCTAGGTTTTCAGTTATGGTATTCTCTTAATGGTTGTAGAATTTTCTAGCAATTCAATGTGTTATTATTAAACAATTTTACCATTAAACATGTATCTGCGGCTTGCATTTTTTTCCATTTGGGGGGCAAAATATATTTTCGAGTGGGAGTATTAGATTATGACTCCTGATAATACATTGGCAAGATAAGTTTCCAAAAAGAAAACCCATCAGTAATTTGTGAGAACACTAAGAAAACAGTCTTTCTAAGAGACTTACACCTGACATTCATTTGTAGTATAACATTTATACAAATGGTCCTTGGGTTTCCTTTGTAAGGGGGTGGGTGGGCAGAAAGGGGGTGGTAGGGCTGAAGAGGTCTATTAAGGTTTATTGACGAGAAATGGGAGTTGGGGTCAACCTGCTACAACCAAGCCTTTCATACATCAGAGGGCCCCACACCCCAGGCTCTGTGGGAATGGCTTGCCCGCTCAGCATGTAAATGCTTCCCAATGACCTTGGAGTCATCTTTGCCCCTCCAAAAACCACATAATCCTCTGAAAGTGGATTAGACCTTAGAGTTTGAGGCCCATATAGTGTTTCTCAGACAACAGAAACAACTCAGCTGCTTCGGGTTGTGGTCAGTGGCCTGGGGATTCTGTTGGAGGGGCTGGGGGAGAGAGAGGGCAGGCTCACTTGACCCTGTTTTGCACAAGCTAACAGTTATTTTACTTATACACCTTTTTTTCTTATGGAAATGTTCATAGGTACCTATTATGGACTGAATTGTGTCCCTGCCCAATTCATATGTTGAAATCTTAACCCCCAGTATCTCAGAATGTGACTGTATTCAGAGACAGGGCCTTTAAGGAGGTAATTAAAGGTAGAGCAGATCTTCCAGGTGGGCTCTAATCCAACTGATTGGTGTGCTTATAAGAAAGGAGACGACACACCCAGGGGAAAGACCAGGGGGAGAGCAAGAGAGGAGGCGGTCATCTATGAGCTGTGGAGAGAGGCCTCAGAATGGAAACTTGACCTTGGATTTCCACCTCCAGAACGGTAAGAAAATAATTTTTTTTAAAAAGATTTTATTTATTTATTTGACAGAGAGAGACACAGTGAGAGAGGGAACACAAGTAGGGGGAGTGGGAGAGGGAGAAGCAGGCCTCCCGCAGAGCTGGGAGCCCGATGCGGGGCTCGATCCCAGGACCCTGGGATCATGACCTGAGCCGAAGGCAGATGCTTAACTGACTGAGCCACCCAGGCGCCCCAGAAAATAATTTTCTTTTGTTTAAGCCACTGAGTTATTTGAGCCACCTGTGGTCCTTTGTTATGGCAGCCCTCATAAATTAATACAGGACCCCAAAATGAGCAGAATAGTATAAAGCAATCTTATGTACTCACCACTACGCTTTGACAGTTACCAAGTTTTGCTAATCGTGCTTTATCTCCTCAGATGGTTTTTCTGGAGTATTCGAAAATAAATCTTAGACGTCCTATGAGTTTCCTGGATAAATAGTTCAGTATGCATCTCTGTTTAAGGACTTTTCAAAAACAAACTCACCAGGCCATGATTTCACCTCATGAAACCAACAATAATTTCTTAATACCTTTTATCCAGGCCATAGTTAAGTTTTCCCAGTTGTCTCATAGGAGGCTTTACTTTGTTTACAGATCATTTGAATCCAAATCCAGTTCATGTATTTGGTTGTTACTTTTGGGAAGTCTCTTGTATTGTAGAACAAACCACAGTCTCTACCCTTTCCGTGGTAGAACTTGATGGGGAATGCTGGATTATTTGTCCTGTGGTGTGGTGGTGGTGTGGTTGACTGCTTCTTGATGGTGGTGTTGAGCTGGATCCTCTCCGTGTTTTCCATCGTTGGGTATTTAGATTTAGAGGCTTCATTAGGTTCAGGTTCAACATTTTAGGCTGTGTTATTTCACTGGGGGGTAAATTTTGCATTTAAACTGTTCAAATAATCAATGATTTATTTTGTATTGGAAAGCCTGTGAACAATACATAAAAATCATCTTAGATAACAAGTATAGAGAGTGATTTTGCGTATTAAGCACCAAGTGAAGACAAAATGAAAGAAAGAAATGAAGACTAAGTCCGGGTCCTCATGTTCACTAAAAATCTGTCCTGGGGACGCCTGGGTTGCTCAGTCGGTTAAGCGTCTGCCTTCGGCTCGGGTCATGATCCCAGGGTCCTGGGACTGAGTCCTGCGTCAGGTTCTCCTTCTCCCACTCCCCCTGCTTGTGTGCGCTTGCTCTTTCTCTTTCTCTCTCTGACAAATAAATAAAACCTTTAAAAATTTTTTAAAAATAAAAAAAAATAATCTGTCCTGGAACGGGAAGTTGCTGACTTGAAGAATGATCACCATATATGTTTGAGGTCACAAGGACTCAAATTACTTTCTTTTTCTCCTTTCTTTTAAACCATGCTGGTGTGGCAACTGCGTAGCTATAAATATGAAGCCGCCAAACAAGAGTGGGCTCCCTGTTCTTGACCTTGTTGGGGCTTCCTTTCCCGTGAGCCACTGGAAGCAGCCCTGCTCACTTGCTGTATTTGTGCTTTACCCCATGATTTCAGGGGGCTGCCCGTCCATGGGAATCGGGCTTCCCTAAAGCCCTGTTTACAATAGCACAAGACTGGAAATGACTTCCCCATCCTTCAGAAGGGGACTGGTTAAAAGCATGACGGAATACTAAGCAGCCTTTAAAACTAGTTCTCTAGGGCTGCGTGTGTTCATGAGATACCACCGTCTCCAAAATGTGCAGTGAGGAAAGCGAGGTTGAAAAGTGCACATGGCGGGGGGGGGGGGGGGGGGGCGGGCTACCATATGTGTAACATAAGGTTTATTAGCCATGTGGAATATTATCACAAGACTACTTAAGAAACAAGGGAATGGGAGGACCAAGGGGCTAGTGGAAATGCCAGGCTTGCTTTTTATTGTAGACCCTTTGTGCTGGTTGCATTTTTATGTGTGTGTAGAAATGACTTTTTTGAAAAATAATCCATCCCTTGGAAATGGGAACGGGCTGAGTGCTTGTCAGTGACGCTCCAGAGCTGAGCCGGTCGTTTTCAGTTCTTGGGTGTGTTTATTGAGTCCGGGAGATGACAGACAGCGGTGAGGCTTTTGTTTGAAACACTTTTCAGGTTCATTTGATCACTTTGAAGAGGGAAACCAAACAGACTTTTGGAACAGTTTTCACATATCAAACGTGTTCTGTGTTTGAAAGGGCTTTAACTCACAAACAGACCTTTCTCTGCGCTGACATTGCCCACTTTGAGAAACTAAATCAAGTAGCTTGTACCCCAAAAAAAGGTATAAATTATGATTACTTCTGATCAAACATGGAATGTCAAGTCTGGAAGGAAGAAAAAGAAACTTCCAAAATAGAGTCTGTGTTAGTGTTTCCATAAAGCATACCATGTACTATACATTGCAGGGTACCAGCTAAGGAAGTCTATTAATAGACCTGGTGAAACAATAATGGGGGCCCATAGGGCCTGGTCATTTTTAAAGATAGGAGAATGAGCTCTTGGCTTTATAATTTTAGAGCTGTTAAAATACCTGCCGGCAAGACCTCTTATTTGTGAGGATTTTTTTTCCCCATTACATTGTGTGTGGAAAGACATTTTCAAACTAAGTGCAAAAACCACTGAAGAAAACTCCGTCACGGCTATGAAGCTTGATAGTGTAGTCCAGAAAAAGTGTGCTTACAAATTTGAAAACAGTTACTGAGTGCTTGGGTTAACCCTCAAGCTCCTGTGCTGTGGGAAAGCCTGACTATGGAGGTAATTCATATGGAAAGGATTGTCAGTAAGTACAAATCCTATAGAGCTGGAGAAAAAAAGAGATCCATTTCAAAAGAATTATCCTAGACTTAATTGATGAGTGTCCCAAGGGCTGTCTACCAGTGTGACAAAGGTATGTACATACGGAAGGAGATGCTACCTCGTTCCAGGCTTCTGGAATCTCTTGATTGAAATACCACAGCCCAGGAGTTCCCTGGCGGGACTGTCCTCCACCTGGTAGAGCCCTTCATTTTAACAGCCAAGACCATCCTATATCCATCCCAGGTATGAGAGCATCCAGCTGATGGGACCTCTGAGCCTTCCCCGTAATTCTTTTCCCAACGAGCCGATCAATTTCCTCTTGGATTCTTTCGGGTTAAGGAATTGACAGTGGCCATACAAAAATGTTAAGACATCACAAATAGAGCGTGGTGGTTAAAGGCTAGTAGTGTAGAGCTAGAAGGATATGGATATAAATCTTAACCACCCCACCACCCTGGTCTGTTAGTTGTAAAACCCACCACAGAGGCTGAAGCAAAGGTTGAAAACTATAATTCCATCTCTTGACTCCAAAGATTCCTCCCTCCGGAACAGGCCCACCTCTCCTGGGCTCCTGAATCCAGTTGCGACAATTGGCAGGTAGAGTCATAATAATACGAATGATCAAAACACAGGAGAAATGAAGACCAAGTGGGGAAGCAGGTGGCTCACCACGGGGGTGGGGTGGGGGTGGGGCACGGCTTCAGGACGAGGACCTGCTCTGAGCATTGCAGGCAAAGCTAAAACAGGATGTGGGGAGTTAAGGAATGCGTGTAGCCCTAGCTCACAATGTGACCGTGACTCCTCTCTCGTGTTTGATTAGGTTGCTCCTTCTGAGGGTCTTAATAAGTCCAGGGGGGCTGTGGTATATTCGGAGTTTCTTTTAACCGGGGTTGCAGCAGGGCAGAGTTCTCAGGCCTCTTCATATATCCTAGAACACCTTTTGCTCTTTTCCTCTCTGCCCATCTCCTGCTTCATCTCTCCCCAAGGGGAGGGACTATGCATCTAGACAGATGGCACGGTATCGATGAGGCCATAATACTGTGGGCAGGACCACCATGTATAAAATAATTGCATCCTTCTTTGCTGACTCTCCCTGATTCCTGTCCCAACCCCAGGTGTCCCAGAGCAGTGAGAGCTTTCTGTTGACCCCACTGATTATAAGGTCCCTCCTCTTCGAGTGCCCTCGGAGGCCCCGGTTTCTATTACAGAAGCTGTGGCACATAGGAGAAACTCAATCAAGGATGACGAGATTGAAGAATGCTCTGGCGAAGAGAAACTCCTTCCTCTTGCTCAAACGTGTTTCTGCTTAGATTAATACTAAATGCTCACAGTGGCTGTGACCTACTTAGGAGTCAGAGGAGTTTTCTTAGAGCCATTACTGCCATCAAATTTGGATTATAGCCACATTGGCGATCTGTGAAATGGGTTGACGCAATTGACCTACACCAATGAATTCTCTCCAGCAGCAGTCTGCCCATGTGTGAAGAGCTCCTCTGAGGCTGTTCTGAGGCACTTTGGAACTCCGAACACCTGCTTTCATGCATGCCCACTGGGATGCAACATGACCTAGAGGTTTCTACATAAGGGTCTGGGGAAGTATACGGCCAACAAGAGGTGGGTCCCAAGGCACCTGCAGCAGAAGGATCAGGTTGCCGCTGCAGATTTCTGCAGATGTGCATTGGTTCTGGAGCTGGCCTCCATGGGGGAGCCTCTCCATTCCTATGGCAGCTTCTTCCTCCTTGCATAGGCTGCAGCTCTGTGTGTGTGCGCGTGGGAGTGGGGGGAGACTGGGGACTCATTCTTCATTCGTCTGAGCTTATCCCAGATTCTCTCTCTCCAGCCTTCCCACCAGCTCTAGGGAAAAACATAAACATGTCTGCCTTTCATAACTGAGGAAGCTAAAGAGCACTGAAGAGAACAGACATGCCAAAAGACCCAGAACACCCCAAAGTGGCCCTGGCAAAGAAGCAGCAGATTCTAGGGCTCTTGGACTCATGTCCTGCGATACTGACCCCAGCCTCTCTTGCGGCGTGTCCTTCCAGATACGCACAGGGCTCACCCCCTCCCCACAGGCAGGTCTGTGCTTAAATAGCAGAGAATCCTGCCCTGATCTCCTTCTGTGGTGACTCCTCTTCCTAGAAAGTGTCCTCTCTTTCTACTTGGCCCACTTCGGTTTTCTTCCTAGCTCTTCTCACCGCCTGATATGTTAGATACTGATGTACTGATTGCTTGTGAGCTCCAACTAGAACACAGTGTTTTTGGGTCTCCTGGGTGGCTCAGTCGGTTAAGCATCTGCCTTCCGCAGAGGTCATGATCCTGGGATGGAGCCCAGCAGCATTTCTCTGCCTCCCTCTGCCCCGCCCTTCCCCCTGCTTTAAAAATCTTAAAACAAAAAACCATAATGTTTGTGAGAGCAGGGACTTTTTTTCACTGCTGTGTCCCAACATCCATCTAGAACAAGCCCTGGCACATAGGAGGCCATGACCACTTGCCAGATAGAAGAATGACTGCCAGCTAACAGTAAGGCTTTTGTCAGTGCGAGGCTTTTGATATGCATTCCTTCATCAGATTCTTACACCAGTCTAATAAGACAGATGATAGAATTATCCACATTTTATAAATGAGAAAGCTGCCACCGAGAAGTTGAAGAACTTGTCCAAAGCCCTGCCGTTTATTAAGGTGAAACTTACCTAAACTCAAGGGCAAGGTAACCACAGGTCCCTTGTTCTCCACACTTTGCTGCCCTTTGAGATTTTTACCTTCCTGACCCTCGTTCTCAGAATCTCCAGCAAAGATCACTCAAGCACAAGTCCTTACTTTTGGAAAATAGTTAAAATCTGCTTTTTACTGATCATTTTTAATGGAAAAAAATGTGCCAAAATAAAAGGATAACCTACTAAAATATTCTAAGAAGGAAAGAGTAGGAAGAAAGTCCATTACAGGATCTACAAGGGATATGAACAGAGGAAACCTGCTCAAAGATTGTCATTATTTTTGGATTCACTTAAATGACTTCAGAGAAATACTTTGAGATGATAAGTTAGTTGGCACATTGAAAAAGCTCAAGCAATTTTTAAGAAATGTTAGGTCCTGAGTAAATTAGAACTTGTAGTTTTATTTTCCTGGGCATGTGAATGCCAGGGTAAGGGGAGAGGAAGTCTTTCTGAGTCACCCATCAAGATCTTGTCGCATCAGAATTGCCTTTTGGGCAATCTCGCCAGTAGCTGGAATGAAACCATTAGTGGTTACTCCCATCTCCTGTTAAAATATTTCTCCTGAGGGAGACAGTCCTTGAGTGTTCTCTTTTATGTTAGTGTGTCCAGTTGTTCACGAAAAGAATTTTTTTAAATGTAGAAGGGTAGAATGCACATGAGGACTTGTATTCCCGAGTGAGGACAGGGAGCCAAAAGCGGGGAGAAGAGAGAACATGAATCAGCAGGTGTCCCCCTACTTGGTACATCTAAAATGGGAATTTAAATGAGTCTGATAACAAAAATAAAAATAATTACTTTCATTAAAAAGTTCCTCTTGGTCAGCTGTTACAAGGTAAACGGAGATGTGCTAAAAATTTTAAGGGTTTATTTGAGCATAAATTGATGGGAATCAGGTGGCATCCGCTATAGCAAATAGAAATGAGCTCTGAGGAATTGTACAAAATGAAGGGCTTCCATAGGCACAAGGGAATGGGAACAAAGAAATGAAGTTAAAAAGAAAAAAAAAACAAAAAACACGTTGGTTGTTGCAAGGTCACTTTCCTTTATGGGAACAGCCAGGGTCTATCAGGCAGATTAACTAGTGTTGATCAAGGGATTCTGGATTGACTGGTTTAAAATGCCATTTCTGGGAAAGCCAAAACTAAGTCTGTTTGGTGACGTGGCACTTAGCAGAAGCGACTCCATTTTGGGCTGTTTATCTATAAAAGGACAAGGACTGGACCTATTCATTCAGCCTGTACCCCCAGCACCTCATAAATGAGCCCAGCGCCTGGCATGTAGTAGAATCTCAGTAAATAATTGTTGGGTAGTGGTTCTTAAAATATGCCTCAGGCTCTTCCCTCCCCTCCCTCCTTCCCATCCTTCACGCAAAGTTTTACCCACTCTCTCCCACCACCCTCTGCCTGGGAAGTGAATCTCTCCTCTGACTGTCCAGCAAATATTTCCATGGTGAATTTCAGAAAGAATTCATCATCTATAGACATCTGTTCAAAAATTGGAAGATTAACTTGTCATCTTCTGTCATAAGTTTATCTTTGTGCATTTGAACGATAAGCCTCAGAAAGATAGGGGTTTCACAACTTTGCTTCCTTAATGATTTGAACATAAATAAAGCTGGTGATTGGGTTTTATAAGGAAATGCCTTTTTTTAAAAGATTTTATTTATTTTTAGACAGTGAGAGTGCGCAAGCAGGGGGAGGAGCAGAGGGAGAGAGCGAATCCCAAGCAGACTCCATGCCCATGGAGGTTGACACGGGGCTCAATGTTGCAACCCCAAGATCATGACCTGAGCTGAAACCAAGAGTTGGATGCTTAACCGACAGAGGCACCCAGGCACCTCAGGGAAATGTCATCTTTCAATTGAAGTAAACTAAAGGGAAGTGGGAAAACCAAGACACCAGGCATATTCTCTTAATAATTCCATATCTCAGAAACAGGATTTGATAGTTCTGGATGAAATAAGCACATTGATCATTAATAACATACTGATCTCAACTGAGTAATTGATTTTTTTTTTTTTTAAAGTCCTATTTGGACAAGAAATGTGCCATCCTACACATCTATGTAGGACTTTACCTGAGAAAATGAAAAGTTTGTTAACGGCAAGTGCCATACTATAGCATTAGAATAGGCTTTCCTTTCTGATTGAGAAGAGCTGCATTTGATGGCCGTGAGACTCCTGAAACCATATTTTGCCTTTGGGTTACACTGAAATTTTTATTAATATTCTTCCCAACTGCAGAATTTGAGTTTTGTTTTTTGTTTTTTTGAGGTCTCACTATATATTCTTCAGATCTGTTTCATTCCCAAGAAGCCATTCTCACCACTACTGATCAACCTTGTTGTCTTTCTGAGGACAAGTCCTTTCAATTTGTTTATATCTCTTGGAAGGGTGTGAGCACAAAGACCAGGACTCCACATCAGTGTGTACATAATGAAACAGTCCCCACCACTCACTACGTTCTCTGTTGGGTTATCACAGTGTTGAAAGTTCATCAGGGTCCCCTCTAAACTCCCCCCCACCCCCTACTTCACAATCAAATAAATCAATGAGGAAGAAAAGAAAATCCACCACATAAACGGTCAGCAGGATATTGGGAGCAGATGAAGGCTGACTTGAAGGTTCTGCTGCTGCAGGTCAGGCTTTGAGCTCATGAGCCCTGGCAGTGTTCTGGGTTTTGTGTTTTGTTTTGTTTTGTTTAAGAAATCTGGCCTCAGGTGTGATCATGTGTGCCGCCATCTTGATAGCCATGGCATACTAAGCTCACTTGGCCCAGCTGCTTCTCTGGGTGCTACACAAAAGAGAATGGAATGCATGCCTTTAAAGACTGTGCAAACTTAGGAAGTAAGGGTTCACTCTGGCTTCATAGGTTATGGCAATTTTGCTGTGTCTCTCCAGGAAACCTGGTTTTCAGGGTTACAGAGTAGGGTAACTCTCTTGTCATTTATTACCCATCGCCCCCTTCTAGTAAGATCATGACCGAGGTTCCCTTCATGCTGCGTTCAGAGACACGTGGAAGGTCTCTCCCTCCAAAAAGTCAGCTCTAACTCAGTAGGCACCGGACACTACTTAAGTAGGTGTTGAATCTTGGCAACACTTCTCTGAGACTGGTGCCTTTATCATCCCATTTTACAGATGGGGAGACTGAGGGAAAGGGAGGTCTTGCCCCAGCTAATCAGCTGAAAAATGACAGAATCAAAATTCAAACCCAGGCAACCTGAAGCCAGAGCCTAAATCTCTCTTAATCCCTGAGCACCTCCTTTTACTTCATAAATACCCCACAGAGTGGACATGTACTCCCAAACAACCAAACCCTCCCACTCCTATCATACTTTTATTCTCCTCCTCCTTGTCTTCCTCCTCCTTTGTTGGAAGCAAACTTAAGGGTGCTATCAACTTGGGTTTTTCACTTCAACTTGGATAAATAGAATCCCATCCTTTTACTCTTTAAAACCATCTTAGATTTTGTGTAACTTGATACTTGAACAAAGAACTACTTAAGAAAAAAAAAAAAGCAAAGCTCTGTGCTAAAGTTGCATTATCCTCTTGGATGCATGCGTCGTACTTAAGAGCTTACCATCTTCCCCATAAGCCAGTTTGGGGGAGGAGGCAATATGTCTTTGGCTCTGGAACGCTGCTGGCCTCCGAACCTCATTGTGGCAAGTCACTTTTCGAAGCCAGGCTCTAGCTCTAGACAAATGATTGTATGAAGTTTTAAATAAACATACAACATTTACGTTACGCTGTTTCTTGAAATGATTTATCGTCATTTCGTTCTTCTAGTCCTGCTCTCCGGACATAAAAGACATGAGCTTTTGCTGTTTATACAAACCAAATCCTCTGTTTGCTCTGATTAAGCATTCATGGGTCTTTAATACAGCACAGGCTTGAGATTGGGGATTATTCCCTTTGGGAACGGTGGAATTAAATATATTAGCCAACAGAGATAAGCAAGGGTACCAGAGTTTAATTGCCATTAAAATGGATATGGAGGGTAACAAAAATAGAAGGCAGGAAAACAGCCCGTATTCTCCCTTCTCTGCCACGGTGGATCAGGTCCTTGGATCCTGTGACTTGGAGCCTGTCAAAGCCAGCAAAGCTAATGGCCTGGAAGTTTCAGGGAAAAGAGAGCAATTGTATGGGGAGACCAGTTGGTCCTCAATCCCTAGATGCTTTGTGGTGGGGAAGACAACTACTCTGATGTGAGGGGACCTCTGTGTTGCCCACTGGGGAGAGAATTCTGCTCTACCTGGTCTAGGCACAGTTGGCGATCAATGGAGGAATTAAGTTACCCAAAACTGTCCTGCCTCTCAGAATGCATTTTAGAAATACAGAGAGAGAAACCACCATCTTCTGTGGCCCCCATCAGTGACTGGAGAGAGAGGAAATTTTCATAGGTAATTTCAATTAGCAGCCTTTCATTTTTTCACAATTTCACAATTGGCAGGTCTGCCAGCATTTTCTTCTTTCTATATGTGGATATTGTAAATAGACCTCCTGACATTCCCCCAGAAGCTGACGCTTGGAGCCAGCCATGGCCAGGAGCTGGGTAACTTGTCCAGTTAGCTCCTAGGGAGCAGATCTGATGGACTGTTTTGTTGTTGTTGTTTGTGTGTTTTTGTTTTCTTTTTAATATCCCTACGCGTCTGATAGATTTTTCACTTCAATTTGGAAATCTTTAACTTTTCTGGATTTTAAATTGAAAACCAGACCGGCAGTGCTCTCTTCCAGGGCACATATATTAAAATTGGAAAAACTGGCAGGGTGGGGGGCGCACACAATGAAGTCTTGCCATTTTGAGCAATGAGAATTAACATAAACACCCCAGAAAATAGGAGTTTGTCAGAATGAGGGAAACCTTGAATTAAAAATACACCGGCTGATTTAATTTATTTGAAATTGGCAAAACTAATTCATAGTGACAGAAAGCAGATCAGAGTTGGCCTGACACCAGGGGAGCGGGGGAGGGCAGTGATGGACTGAAAAGGAGCAGGAAAGCTTCTGGGGGTGTTAGAAAAGTTCTTCATCTTAATTGTAGTAGTTGTACAAATTAAACTCCTAATACCACACACTTAAAATTAGTTCATTTTCTTGTATATAAAGGAATTACTAAGAAGCCATGGAAAACCTTTCTGAATCCTCTTTTATTTTTAATAGAAAATGGTTGAACTCCTACTCAAAGAGTCATTACTGGTAGAATGGATTTTTTTTCCCCCCCAAACAAAAATAATATGTATCCATCAGCTCTAAGTGCTGTAGCTGACAGGCTGGGCTGAGCTTGCCAACTGCTATCTGAGAAGTTTCGGGCTGGCTCTCCCCCAGGCTGCACACAGTTTTCCTTACTGAGCACAGTGGTGTGATTCGCTCTCCATCATAGATTGCCAGGCACGCAAATTAATTGCAAGATGGGCTTTAATCTCCCACATGAACGTGGAAATAAGTATCCGTCAACTTCATGCCCAGCCTGTCTTTTTTTATTCTCCACATGGCAGTTGGGGAGCAATTCTGGAAGGTTGTCTGTGTTTTTGTTCACGGAGGCCAGTTAGATGTGGGACCAGAAAGGCGCTCCAGGTCAGCCCCAGCTCCGAAAAGGAAGTGGCGTCTGTAAGTTGCAGGAGATGCTACGGTGAGCCAGGTACGCCGGTCCACGCAACTGCCATGGTGGCCAGGCCCTGGGTCCCAGGTCCGAAGGCCACACTGGTTGGGCTTCCCCCTGTCCAGTCGGGCCCTCCCACTTGCCTCCTTCCTGCCCTGGCCAGGCACCAGGTGCTTACCCCCCCCCACCCCCCGCAGGACGCGCCCCCTGTGCCCACACTCTCCCCACCGCAGGGGCGCGTGGCCCTGGATAGAGTTTGGGTTTTGTGGTTGAACAGTTGACAATGAGCATTCCCCTAGAGGAGAAGCAGCTAGAGCCCAGCTATTTCTCTCTGTCTGTGGTCCCTCAGGCTCTTGGAGTGTTTACATGAAACTCCAGGCCAGGGAAGAGAATTTACAACCTTATCATGGAATTTCAGCCGCTCTTGGCTTGGCAGGGTGGGGGGTGGGTGGGTTGATGTGTGTCTCCCTAGCTGTTTTTCCAAAGGAGACTTCTGGTTTCATGTAGGCTAGTGGTTCCTTTCTTTCCTCTTTGAAGATTTTCTGTCATGTTTATTGGGATAACGAGGATTTATTCTTGATTTTTATGCCAGTATTATTGTCAGGACATGATTACTATAGTTATGAATTCTTTTAAACACCACAAATTAGATTTAATCAATACAAAGATTGCTACAGATCAGTATTTCTCTTTTTAAAAACTTAGCATTTATTAAATTGATAATATTCAGACTAATATTCAGACTATACCTAAGGTCCAAAGGACAATATACAGTGAATAGAGAGTGTAAGTAAAGAACCAGTGTATCCTAACTAGTTCCTTGTAAGATCTTTCAACTCTCCCCCCCTCCCCGCCAACCTACCCACCCACCCAGTGTCCCTCCCTGATCCCCATCCTCTCCTACCCAGAATTCCCAATTAGCAACTTCTTACTATTAAGCGAATTTACCATGTGCTTCCACCTGTAAAAATGTGGTTTCTGGAATTGTTCATGTTTTTGAGCTTTATATACATAAAATCTTATGAAACATATTCTTTGTGGCTTGTTTTCAAGTAACATTCCATAGCTAAGAGTCCTTCATTCTGCTGCATGTAGCATGATCTAATTCACTCTTCCATTCTGTTGCTGATGGGCATCTAGGTTACTCTCAGTTGCTTCTTTTACAATAGTGCTGTTGTGAATGTTTGTATACATTTTTCCTGATAGGTCGTCTAGAGTTTTCTAGGCCTAGGGATCTATAGCTGGGAGTGGAATTACTGGGTCACAGCGATGTGCATCTTTATTGTAATGCCTGATTGTTTTCCATATGGGCTGCACAGATTCACTCTCAGTAGCAATGTATGTGGAAATGGTGCCTACCTCAGCTGATAGTTCCTCTTGTCAGGTATTCGTCTTTGCCAGTTGAGTGGTAAGAAAATGGATCCTTACGGTGATTTTAACTTGCATTTCTCCAGGGGTTGCATATCTTTTCGTTGGCCATCTGGATTTCCTCTTCTGTGAAAGGTCTGTTTTCCGTTGCCCATTTCCGCTTGTTCATTGTGTATTTTGCAACTATTTTCTCTTGATTTGTGGCATGTCGTTTCACTGTCTTCATGGTAAATTTTGATGAACTGAGGTTCTTAGTTTCAGGTAGTTTCCTTTACCAGTCTTTGTTACAGTTGGTTCTTTTTGGGGGGGTCTTATATAAGGAAACCCTCTTTTAATCCTAGGTTATAAAGATAGTCTCCCATATTTTCCAACAGTTTTATAACTTTGTACATTTAAGTCTCCCACCCACCTGGAATTGATTTTCATAGGTGGCATGAGGTACACACCCAGTTTCATTCTTTACCATGTGGATATCCAGTTGTCTCAGTAACTTTTATTAAAGTCCCTGAAATGCAATAGCTACCGTCAAAAACTGTGTGTGTGTGTGTGTGTGTGTGTGTGTGTGTGTGTGTGTGTTTTCTGGGCTCTCTATTTTGTTGCTTTGATCAATTTCTCTATCCCTAATTTGATAACATACTGAATCAACTATTACACTTTCATTGTAAATAGTGATATCTATTAAATTCCCTCTTGACCCCTTGATATTTCACATAAATACTAAAATCGGCTTGTCAGTTTCATGAAAAAAACTTCAGGGATTTTTATTGGAATCTTACTGAATCTAAATATCATTTGGGGCAACACTGACTGACACCTTAATGATGTTGAACCTTTCAATCCATGAACATGGTATAGGATTTAAGTTTTCTCTAATGTATTTCAAAAGATCTTTATAATTTTCTTCATATAAATTGTACATCTCTTTTCTTAAATGTATTCCTAGAATATTAATACTTTTGATAATATATTAATGATATTAAAAAAGCTAACTATTCATTGGTGGAGTGGAGAAAAGGAATTGTTTTTTTGTCCTTTGACTTTTGTATCTAGAAACTTGGAATTCTTTATCTGCAGATTATTTTACTTTACACAGTCATTTTATGTGGGAAAATAGTTTTCTTACTTTCCAATTCTTATACTTATTTATATTTCTTGCCTTAACTGGAGAAAGGTTGAATAGAATTAATAATAGCAGGCAACTTTGTCTTCTGACTTTAAAAGGAATGCTCTCAACATTTCACCATTATATGTAATGTTGTCTGTAGAACCTCTTTATCAGTGGTTAGTAAGTATAGCTCTATTCCTTCTTGGATAAGATGTTTTTATTATGACTATATATTCAATTTTGTTCAACATTTTTTCATTACTGAGATAATCACATGGCTTTTGCCTGTTACTGTGATGAATTTCTGTAGTTGATTTTCTAATGTTAAAATAACATTGCAATGTAGAAAAAAAACCTCGACTTGATCATGATATATAACTTATTTACTTCATTGGATTTAGTCTGCTAATAGTTTCTTAGGATTTTTCTGCCTAATGTTCCAAGTCTTTATTTCACAGAAGCAAAATAATTTCACCAGTGTTTACCCAGCCTCAATGATACTGAACCTGAGGAGACTAACTTGAAAAAACTATTTGCCCCATTGTAACCTGGCAAGGTAGGCGTCAAGTAAGTCTTTCATGAGTATCCTAGAATCACTGTATACGCTTGGTGTTTCACTCCCCAAATTTATTCTGTACCCTTTGACTTTTAAATCTTCAATTCATTATCCGAGCAACTTTTCAACCAGCATGAAAGGAAACTAAATTTGAAGGTGATGCTTCAAGGTAAGAGTTGGAGACTCCCAGTTTTCACCTGGTTCCTAAGGACCTTTGGCCGTAAGGAAGCATCTGGATTTTGTATCTACAAAAATGATACAGCTACTTTATTTTTGTGCTTCCAAGTAATTGTGCTTATTAGATTGCCACGCTTGACTGGCTTTTCCTCAAAATTGAATCATCAGCTTTTTTAGGACGGGCTATGCAGGCTCTTGTCCTAGTCGGGTCTGCCCTAGTGCGCATGCTCTGTGTTCAGTCCGCAGCGCACGATGCACTCCATAAATAGGGACCAATTGTCGAGGTCTTGAATAAACATGCTGTGAGGGTCAGTGGTAAAAGCCAGTGTCTCAGGCCTTCATGCTTCTCAACAATCACTTAAGAATTCAAAAACATTTGTCTAGCTTTGCAGTGAGGCTTCCCACAGGGACGTAAACAACACTGAGCTAAAGATGCATGCTCTGGAAAATGAAGTAAGTAGCAGAGCCCTCATGTGAATTCCTGAGATACCATGTAGGGCAGGAGATAGGTTCAATCTGAACTTGCCCCCAGTGTCTCTCTTGCTACGTGGTCCAGCTGACTTTTAAGAGGAATCAAACCTTTCGTTTTGTTAGCGATCCCTTTTGCGCTGAGATCCCTTTTATGGCAGTAGGACTGAGGCCCTTCCTTTTATTAGAAGTGTCAGTGGACATGGTTGTTTGGAAATGAGAATGATTGAACAGGGCTATTATGTGGAAGAATTTTTGAAAAGTGAGTGCATAGCTAAAACGAACACTATTTTTAAACCTGGATCTATTGACCTTGGGAACCACAAAATCATCATTTACCGACGAATGCTGCGCGGCTTGCCATTGTTTGTGTGAAGGCTGGTGGCAGAACGTAGCCCTCACTAGGGACCCCTGATTGGCTTGTCTGGTAATGGGGCCCACTGCTCCCCGTCGAAAACCATGTTCCACACGCCTTGGTTTCCTACTACAGGATGAAAGGGGTGGGGGTCGGGGGAGTGGGCAGATGAAAGCCGCTAGGAGTGAAGGTATCTCTCCAGGGTTCCATGAGAAGCCCTTGAAATGAACTCCTAGAGCAGGGGGAGAAAGGCTGTATGTTACTGATACTGTGATTTAAAATGTTCTAGTAAAAGCCTCAAAGATGAGAGACACATATGGATGCCCTATATTAGGTTGAGTTTAATTAACCGTAGGTTATTACCGTATCTTGAGTTTGCTTAAAAGACTCCAGCAGAGGGGAGACCAGAAAGACGGAGGGAATACATAAAAAAAGAGTGAAAGAATGAGGAGGAGGATGGAGGCTGTGGGGGATGGAGAGAGGAGAGTTTGTTACACAGTTCTCTCGACTTTGAAGAAGGTTTGAAATTTTCCACACTGATTTTTTTCTTTTTCATTCACTGGTTAAAATGGACAAAAGATAATGGCCTTACATAGTTAACACAAGTCACCTTTGGTCCCATTCATGCTTGATGCCATGGTGCACCCCTCAGACTCCCTTCAGGAATGAAAGCGTATTCTCCAGCTGCTGGGGGTGCTGCCCACCAAATCCTCTGCCACCAGCCCTTAGATGGGTTGGAGAGGGAGACACTTGACCCAAAGTAGCACACTCTTCCTGGGGTGGCCTCCTCAAGTGACACACTGATGTGGGGTAATCTGGCCCAGTTTCTTACCCCATCCCAGCTGAAGCTTCCATTGAAATGGCCTTGTAGCTCTTGATCGCCCTCTGGCCGATCCTGTATCTGTCCCATCCCTCCCAAAAGCACTTCCTAATAAACTTCCTCTAGATTTATCTCTGATTCAGTTGGCTTCCTGGGGGAACTGAGCCCTTGATAGTACTATCAACACAGAATCAGAGAAATGGACCAAAGTGCTTTCTCGGTGCAAATGCCTCATTTTATAGGTAAGGAAATTGTACACTAAAGGTGTCCTATGACTTGTCCTATGACTTGACCAGTCACTTAACCAGTTCTGCTTCAGTGGAACCCACAATTCCTAAATCCCACAGGCCAGGCAATTGCTCTGTTCTCAGCATGTCACTGATTCACATGGGCCCATCTTGAAAATAAGTTGCTTTTGGTCTTGCAGTGTGATGGCCAAGGGGCACTAATATGTCACATCATTTTGACTTCTTGTAACACAAGAGTCCGTGGAAGGGCCTTAGCAGCAAGCACATTTATTGTCATGGATACTTGGAAGGTGAGTGCAGGATTTAGAGATGTCCTCAGAAGGCCAGATTTTTTTGCATTTTTCTGCTACAGTGTGTTCCATATGTTGGCTTTATCTTCCGAGAAGGCTGCTATGGCTCCAGACATCACATCCACCCACAACAAGGCAGAAAAAGGTGTGTGTATTAATAACAGTAACATTATTCATGTAAGTGATGAAGCACTGATTTCTACTTCTGAAAACAGTATTACATTATATGTTAACTAACTAGAATTTAAATAAAAACTGGGGAGAAAAATAACTATCACATTATTAAGTAACTATTTGTTAGTGAGAAAAATCTTCCCCAGAAGCCCCTCAGCAGACTTCTTCTCAGATCCCTCCTGGGTTTTAGACCCATGCTCTAGCTCTAAGGAAGGTTGGGGAACTAGTTAGTGAGTATTTAAGGCCTCTCTAGGGAGATGAGCTCTGCTAACAAGGAAGATAGAGGGCTGGAAGGTTAGACAACACAGTGACCGCCATATCAGCCTAATTATCATCACGTCACAGTATCTGCTCAACCAAGGAAAGCTGTTGATTGGATGTAATATCATTTAATTAGCATTTGTAATTGATAGCTCCTCACCCAGGGGACTTCACTGGCCAGATGAAGTGGCCTATAATTGAAGCACAAACTTGAAACATGAGTTTCCTCGCCTCCCTCTTCGCCTCCCTCTTCCCCTCTCCCCCTCCCTTCCCCTCCTCTCCCCTCCTTCTTCTACAGCAGTTTTAGGCTTACAACAAAGTGAAGAGGGAGGAAGGGGATGAGACTATTTCCCATATACGTCCTGCCCCCGCACATGCATAGCTTCCCTCATTATCAACCTCACTCGCTAGAGCGGTGCATTTTTTTTTTTTTCAACCCAGAGATGAACCTACACTGACAGATCATAATCTCCCCAAGTGCGTAGTTTTCCTTAGGGTTCACTCTTAGTGTTGAATAGTCTATATGTTTGGATAAATGTATCACGACGTATATCCATTAGAATATCATGCCAAGTATCTTCTCCGCTCTAAGAATCCTCCGCGCTTTGCCTATTTATTCCTTTCATCCCCAACCTTGGCAGCTACTGATAGTTTTACTGTTGCCAGAGCTTGGCCTTTTCCAGAATTTGTATTTTTGTATTTCCCTGAAACAGAGACACAACTACTTTCTTGAAAAAAGGAGGTAACTTATATGAACTAATTAATATGCAATTTTTACTTTCTCAATGCAAGCTATTTTTAGATGTAATCAAATCATTAGGATATTAAGACTAAGAAAAGTGAGTCTGTGGAAGTAATTGGATTAACTTGTGTATCAAACTTTAGAACATATGATTAGAGGAAAAATAGCAAATCTAGGACAGAACATGCTAAGAAAAATAAACAGCCATTTTACATGTTAACAAAGTGGACTTGGTGCGGGCAGGAGAATGAAACACAAATAATTTGAGGTTTTCCATTTCCCTTTATCTGTGACTGAAAGTTCTCCACCATCTGTCACCAGGAGATAGAACTTGTCTACTCCTCTCTTTGTATTTAGCTCAAGGAGCCTTGGTTTGATACTGTGTAATTCCCCACCACTATCTCCAATAAAGAGATTGGTATTGTTCCTTATTGTATTATCCAAAATGCCTAGCATGGTTCTTGGTTTTCTGGTAAATGTATATTGATTATTTTAGACACCACAAAAAAACTAGGCAGAGCCGGAATGAATGCAAGTTCACGGGGTATACAGTTACCAGTGACCCAGCTACAATGTAAGGAGAAGTTATTGTCCTAAATGTTTGGTTTGAACCCTCTTTTTTTTTTTCTCAAAAAAAGACACAATCCAATAAAATAAAACTGTCCAGCATATCCCCAGCAGCTCCCCCACTTCATGCAGCTACTAAGAAGCAGGATACCTATAGTCAAAAATGGCTGCCGAGGTTCGGGGAGGAGCTGAGGCATAAAGGTGGGATGTGGAGCACCCCCACTAGATGATAAAACCCTTGAGGGCAGGGACTCTGTCACAGTCACCCTTACGCAAATCACTGATGCTGGATACTAGCACATCGAAGAATGTCAGTCATTGTTTGCAGTTGGTAGTGATGTTGTCTTTCCTCCTTTTTTCTCTCTCTGCTACTTTCATTTCTTTCTTTCTCTTTTTCTCTTTCTCTTTCTCTTTCTCTCTTTCTCTCTCTCTCTCTCCTTTCTTTCTTTTTTCTTAAAGATTTTATTTATTTGGGGGAGAGAGAGAGAGCACAAGCTGGGTGAGGGGCAGAGGGAGAAGCAGGCTCTCTGCTCAGTGGGGAGCACCATGTGGGGCTCCATCCCAGGACTCCAGGATCATGCCCTGAGCTAAAGGCAGACGCTTAACTGACTGAGCCATCCAAGCGCCCCTATCTTTCTTTTCCTTGTCTTCACTCCGTCACTATAAAAAGTGTATCCCTCTCCTTTTTCTTCAACACATGCCTTCCTGCCTGACAGTGGAAGAAGAGACACCATGTAAGCTTGCCAGTGGCAAGCAGGACAAAGTCGGTTAGGAAGAAAGATGTCTTGACTCTGGAGGATCTTAAACCCTGAGACAGGTTGATGAGAAAGACTGTAGGGTTTGTCCCAGAGATCTTTGGAAAATAGAGAATATTTAGAAGGATTGAGGGATAAAGCTCTACCTAGAGATTGAGCTTAACATTCTTTAACCATACTTACGTACAGACTTGTTTTTCTTGTTAGAAAAGTTACCCGTGTTGATTGCAGAAAATTTGTACAATCTTGGGGTTTATAAAGGAGAAAATAATCACCATACTCACCCCATGTAAAAAGAGCTACAGTTAGTTTTTTTAGTGTATTCTTTGGTCTTTTTAAAAATGTATCTATTCATATAATCATTCATTCAACAAATTCTCAATAGATGCCTATCAATATTCTATGCAGAAATGGACAATAAATAATCATAAAAGGAAAGTAGTGTTGTATAGTAAAATGTATTAAGGGCATAGAAAAAAATAGTGCACGTTGAATAAGGTGGTCAGGGAGGCTGGGACAGAAAGGAGGGCATTGCGTTTTTTTTAATAGAGAAGAGATATAGTTTTATTTGTGGGATCCTTGATTTTTAAAATTTATTGAGATATAATCAACGTATAACATTAACTTCCAGTGTACAGCAATGATTTAATATTTGTACTGAGAAGTGACCACAGTAAGTCTCATTAACATTTGTCACCCTACATAGTTAAAAATTTTTGTGTGCACAATAAGAACTTTTAAGATTAACTCAGTAGCTTTTAAATATGCAATACAGTATTAACTATATTCACCATGCCGTACCTTTCATCCCCATGAAATTTGTACCTTCTGACCCCCTTCAACCATTTCACCTACATTTCCACCCCTGGCAACCACTGATCTGTTCTTTGTATCTATGAACACAAAAAAAATGGAGTTTTTTGTTTCCCTTTTTTTTTAATTCCACATGTGAAGTAATACAGTATTTGCCTGCTTGACTTTGCATAATGATCTCAAGGACCATCCATGTTGTTGGAAATGGCAAGATTTCATTCTTTTCATTACTGAGTAATATTCCATTGTGCATCTATACCATGTCTTCTTTATCCATTCATTTGTCAGGGGACACACAGGCTGTTTTCATGTCTTGGTCATTGTAAATAATACTGCAATAAACATAGGGGGCATATACCATTTCGAGTTAATGTTTTCATTTTCTTTGAATAAATACCTGGAAGACAGCTGCATTATATGGCAGTTCTATTATAAATTTTTTGAGGAAACTCTGTACCATTTTTCCTATTGGTTGCACCAGTTGACATTCCCACCCAAGTGCATAGGTTTCTCTTGATTCTCCATCCCCACTAATTATTATTATTTCATGTTATTTCTTATCTTTTTCACACTAGACCTTCTCACAGGTGTAAGGTGATATCTCATTGTGGTTTTAATTTGCATTTCCCTGATGATGAGTGATGTCGAGCACATTTTCATTTACTTGTTGGCCAGTTGTCTGTCTTCCTGGGAAAAATGGCTATTCAGATTTTCAGTCAATTTTTAATTGGACTATTGGGGATTTTTTTTTCTTTTCTTTTCTTTTTTTTTTTTGCTGTTGAGTTGTTTAAGTCTTTATATCTTTTAGATACTAGACTCTCACCAGATACTTGACTTGCAAATCTTCTCCCATTCAGGAAGTTGCCTTTTCATTTTGTTGATGGTTTCCTTTGCTGTGTAGACACTTTATAGTCCCACTTACTTATTTTGACTTTTGTTGCCTTTACTTTGGTATCAAATTTAAAAGTTCATTGCCGGGACTAATGTCAAGGAATTTATCCTGTTGTCTTCTAGGAGTTTTATGGTTTCAGGCTTACATTCAAGTCTTTAATCCATTTTGAGTTATTTTTCTGTATGTTGTATGAAAGTGGTCCAGTTTGATTCTTTTGCTTGTGGCTGTCCAGTTTTCCCAGCACTGTTTATTCAAAAGGTTATCCTTTTCTTCTTGTATATTATTGACTCCTTTGTCATAAATTAAATGACCATATATGCATGGGTTTATTCCTAGGCTCTCTGTTCCTTTCCATTGATCTATGTGTCTACCAGAGCTTTGCTTTACAGTTTGAAATCAGGGAGAATGATGCTTCCAGCTTTGCTGTTCTTTCTCAAAATTGCTTTGGCTATTTGGGGTCATTTGAGGATCCATACAAATTGTAGGATTGTTTATTCTGTTTCTGTGAAAAATGCCCTTGGAATCTTCTTCTTTTTTTTTTTTTTTTTAAGTAAGCTTTATGCCCAATATGGGGCTTGAACTTACAACCCTGACATAAAGAATCACATACTGTACTGATTGAGCCAGCTAGGCGCCCATTGCCCTCCTCCCCCCCGCTGCCCCTCCCCACTGCCTTTTCTTCTTTTTTATCATTGGAATCTTGATAGGGATTGCTTGGAATTTGTGGATTGCTTTGGGTAGTATAGACATTTTAACCATACTCTGTGAATCCATAAGCATGGAATATCTTGCCACTTAATGTTATCTTTCTTTCTTTCTTTTTTTTTTTCATGAACATCTTGTAGTTTTCAGCATACAGGTCCTTTAATTTCTTGATTAAATTTGCTCCTAGGTTTTTTTTTATTATTTAATTATGAATGAGATTATTTTCTTCATTTCTCTCTCTGATAGTTCATTAATAGTATACAGCAACACAGCAGTTTTTTGTATATCGATTTTTGTATCCTGCAGCTTTACTGAATTTGTTGATGATTTGTAACATTTGTTTTGTGTGGAATCTTTAGGGTTCTCCCTATATAGTATGATCTTCATGGAGGGATAATTTTACTTTTTCCTTTTCTATTGGGATGTCTTTCTTTTTCTTGCCTAATTGTTCTGGCCAGGACTTCTAATACTGTGTTAAAAAAAAGTGAACACAGGGGGCATCCTTATCTTGTTTCTGATCTTTGAGAATAAGGTTACAGCTTTTCATCATTAAATATGATGTTAGCTGTGAACTTGTCATACTTGGCTTTTCTTATGTTGAGGTACATTCCCTCTATACCCACTGTGTTGACATTTTTTATCATGAAAGATGTTGAATTTTATCACATGGTTTTTCTGCATCTATTGGGATGATCATAGGACTTTTATCCTTTATTTTGTTAATGTGTTGTGTCACATTGCTTAATTAGTGGATGTTGAACCATCCTTATATTCCTGCAATAAATCCTACTTGATCATGGTGTATTATATACTTAATGTATTATTGAATTTGGTTTGCTAATTGTTTTAGTGTTTTTACATCTGTGTTCATCAGGGATTCCTTGTAATTTTCTTTTCTTGTGGTATCCTTGTCTGGTGTTGGCATCAGGCTAACGCTGGCCTCATAAAGTTAGTTTGGATGTGTTCCTTCTTTTTTCATTTTTTCTGGGGACAGTGTGAGAAGTATTGGTATTCTTTGAATGTGTGGTAGAATTCACCAATGAAGCTGTCTGCTCCTGGACTTTGACTTATTGGGAGGTTTTGGATTACTGATGCAATCTCCTTCCTAATAGTTGTTCTGCTCTGGGTTTTGGGTTTTTTTATTTTGTTTTGCTTTTGTTTTTTATGATTCAGTCTCGGTAGGTTGTCAGTTTCTGTTAGGTTGTCCAAATTGTTGGTATATATTGGCTCATAGCAGCCTCTTACGATTTTTTTCTGTTTCTGTATCAGTTGTAATATCTCCTCTTTGATTTCTGATTTTATTTAAGTCACTTCTCTTTTTTCTTGATGAGTCTAGCTAAAGGTTTGTCAATTTTATCTTTTCAAAGAACCAGCTCTTTGATTGATCTTTCCTACTGTTTTTCTTTATTTTTTTTTAAGTCTCTATTTAAATTTTTCCACTCTGATCTTTGTTACTACTTTTTTCTACTAACTCTGAACTTCACTTGTTCTTTTTCTAGTTGCTGAAGGTGTAAAGTTTGGTTGTTTATTTGAGATTTTTCTTCTTTATTGATGTAAGTGACTTACTGCTACCACCTTCTCTCTCGCAACTGCTTTTAGTCCATTCAAAAGCTTTGGCCTTCCATGTTTCCATTTTCATTTTTCTCAAGTTATTTTTTAATCTTCTTTTTGATTTCTTCTTTGACCTTTGTTGTTCAGTAGGTGCTGTTTAATCTTCACATACTTGTAATTTTCCAGTTTTGTTCTTTAAATTAATTTCTGGTTTCTTACCATTGTGGTTAGAAAAGATGCTGATAGGGTCTCATAGGATTTCAATGTTACTAGGTTTATTAAGATTGTGTGTGTGTGTGTGTGTGTGTGTGTGTGTGTTTTCCCACCCAAGATCTACCCTGGAGAATATTCCATGTGTGCTTGAGAAGAATGTGTATTCTGATGCTTTTGGATGGAATGGTGTGTATGTCTGAGAAGTCCATCTGGTCTAACGTGTCATTTAAAGCCAATGTTTCTTTACTGTGGGTTGTTTTTTTTTTTTGGTCTGGATGATCTATTCATTGATGTAAGGGGGCATTAAAATCCCCCACTAATACTCTAAAGCTATCTATTTCTGCCTTTAGGTCTGTTGCTATTTTCATTAGACTTTTGGGTGCTCCTAAGTTGAGTGAATAAATATTTACAAATGTTATATTCTCTTCCTGGATTGACCCCTTTATCATTGTGTAATTCCCTTCTTTGTCTCTTATTACAGCCTTTCATTTAAATTCTATTTTGTCCAAGTATAGCTGTTACAGCTTTATTTTGGTGTCCATTTCATGGAACATATTTTTCCATCCATTCATGTGTGTGTATCCTTACTAGTGAAGTGAGCATCTACAGGCAACACATAGATGAGTTAGGATTGTGATTCTAAGTGGTTTGATCAGGGAAGGCCTTATGGAAAAGGTGGTATTTGAAGAAAGATGTACTTTGAATCATTTCAGACAACCATACAAGTTTCTTTGATGATAATGTTACTCTTTCAAACATGCTTATTTCATAGATGAACATTATTCTATATTTGGAATAAGCATAATTTTATTTAACCCTATGGTTGATCCCTTATATGAATACTGTTTATTTTTTTTCAGTACTATCTATCAATAAATATAGCATCTGTGACATCTTTATTCATGTGTTGCAATTAACAATATAAAGGTGAGCTTTATCTCAGAAAAGATGAGGCAGCAGTAAGGTAAAAATGTTAAATTTTTGTTAAATGTTGCAAGGTTTTCCCAGCTGTCATTTACTTTCAATCTGTTGATAATGTGTTTTTAAAATATTTATCAAGATTTTGGTTAAAAATCTATATATTCATTGTTGAAATTTTAGAAAACAAAAAAAAGCAAAAGAAAAGTTGAAATACCCATCTTCTACCCTCAATCATTTTTTTTTTTTTTTTAAAGATTTTATTTATTTGACAGAGAGAGAGAGACAGCGAGAGAGGGAACACAAGCAGGGGGAGTGGGAGAGGGAGAAGCAGGCTTCCCGCGGAGCAGGGAGCCCGATGTGGGGCTCAATCCCAGGACCCTGGGATCATGACCCGAGCCGAAGGCAGACGCTTAACGACTGAGCCACCCAGGTGCCCCCATCCTCAATCATATTTTGTCAAAATACATACTTAGTTTGTATTTTGTTTGTAGTTTGTTAGTTTGTATCATATTAAACATACTGTTACAATTTTCATTTCAATAACTGAACATTTTTTAAGTTTTTAAGTGCTTTACTTAGAAATATATTTTAAGTTACCATTTTTAAAGTACTCTTTTACAACATAATTTTGTAATAAGTGTAGACACTTCATAGTTTGGCCATTGCATAAACTATCCCCATTTATAAACTGAAATGTCTAATTTATCACTATTATAAAATCCTTTCACATACGTCCTTACACACAACTCTTATTATTTCCTTCTATAATAAAGACCTAAATCTTTCATCTGTGTTGCAAATATTTTCCCTAGTTTGTTGCTTTCCTTTTAGTTTTATTTATGTTGTTTTTTGACTTGAAGAAATTAAATCTATCAGTTCTTTCCTTAAGGGATTCTTCTTTTATGTTTTCAAAGACCTTTAGCACCCTGAGGTTTTTGGGTTTTTGGTTTTTTTTTTAAACTCTTTTTTCCCTCGTGGGATTTATTTTGGCCTATGGTATGACATTTACTGAACTGACTTTATTTTTTTTGGAATAGTTATAGTTTGGTTAACCTTCAATAAGACTTTCTTTTCTTTATTTTGTTATTCTGTCAGTCAGGACTGACCTGAATACTCTTTCAAACCATATGTAGGAGCAAAAGTGGTGCTTCTATTGACATTCCAAGTATTGACATCTTGGGCACAGGAAGCTGACAGATTATAAAAGGAAAAAAATTGTTTCAAGGAGAAGAAATCAGTATGTAGAATTAAAAATTTTTAATGAGACTTGTTAGGAAAAGCTCTAAATGCATACTTCCGGGTGAAAAAATTTTAATAGAACCATGAATTTCAAAACACCATGTTATAGCTTTTTAGGAGTTGTACAAACTAGATTCACAACCTATGGAAAGTTGGTGTCGCCATTAGGACTTCTGTAAATGTATCAACGAGTACTCTCTCATTGCTTCCAGAATATCAGGAATATAATAATGAGAGCTGCCATTTAGTGTACTCTTACCACATGCAAGGCATTGTGCCAAGCACTTCACATGTGGTACTTATTTAATCCACACAGTGTTCTAGAAGGGAGATGTTATTAGGATCCCTCCTTCTCAGATGAGGAAACGGAGCCTTAGCAGAGTAGAAAGTTTCTGAGATCCCACAGCTAGTCATCTATATGGAGAGGACTCCTCAACTTTTCCTTTGCTTTTTTTTTTTTTTTTTTAAGATTTAATTATTTGAGAGAGAGAGACACCCAGGTTGAGGACCAGAGGGAGAGAATCTCAAGCAAACTCCCCACTGAGCGTGGAGCCTGACACAGGGCTTGATCTCATGCCCCTGAGATCATGACCTGAGCCAAAATCAAGAGTCGGCCGCTCAACCACCTGAGCCACCCAGAAGCCCCCCTCAACTTTTTCTACACAAAATTTACTCAGTGCAATAGTAAAAATAAAAACCGGGAGTGTCCTCATTGGATACGTGATATGATGTTGCCAGCTTTTGTTCTCTAGGATATGCCTGAAAAATTCGAGGTGGCTTAAGGTATACCTGACCAGTAACAACTATATTTGATAAGTGAATCATATTTTATAAAGTATGTTCACCCACAGAAGTGATGGTTACAGCATAACTCCTTTGAAGGGCATATGGTTGGGGTCATTACCATTTGGACAGCTGAGAAAGCAGAGGTGCTAAAAGGTTAAGTGGCAGAGTTTTAACTTAAAACCATGACTTACAACTCTGCCATCAATGATTCCCCTGATTTACACAATGCAAGTTTGGGGGATTTCTCTTAGGGAATTTACTTGATCCAAACCTCAAAGTATTAGGACTGGTTTTTGTCCTTGATATTCTCTGACTATGAATTTTTCCACAACTAACATGCTGTATTTTTAAGTTCTCACTACTGTTATGACCTAGGCTATCTGATACTTTGTTTTACATATTGAATATGAAATACTATGTATGCTCTTTCATCTAGTTCATCCTCTAGTGAATGAATTATGTTGTTTGGACTTGTCCATTTGATGTGTCTTTTGAGGACCGAAAACAAAATTTATGTAATGTTAATAAACATATTACAGATGTGAATCCTTAATACTTCATTATCACTACCTTCATTTATTTGGTACTGCATATATATTTATACAAAAAAAAGACTTTGCTCTATGTAGAAATATAGAAAAATTACAATAAGTGCATTGACAACAGCAACTTATGAGCACTTTGCAAGAAAGAACAGTAATGTTACAGGGAATAATTAACAAAAGGGCATTCTTAAGGTTTGTTTGAATCTTTCATGGCCTGTTCAAATGCTACCTCCTCTGTGACCTTCCTGCTCTGAAATATTCCTCTCCTCTGAGGACCATTACAACACAGTTTGTAACATCAGAGAGGGAGAAAAACCATGAGAGACTCTTAACTCTAGGAAACAAACTGAGGGTTGCTGGAGGGGAGGGGGATGGGAGATGGGGTAACCGGGGGATGGGCATTAAGGAAGGCATATGTTGTGATGATCACTAGGTGTTATACACAACTGATGAATTATTGAACTCTCCATCTGAAACTAATGTTGTACTGTATGTTGGCTAACTGAATTTAAATTAAAAATAAGATAATCATTAAATAATCAAAAATGGAAACTGAAAAAAAATTTTTAACAATGCGTGGTAGCACTAAAACCATGGTACACCTTGTAGAGTGGTGAGCTGTAAACATGTCTGTTTAGATTACAACCTCTTTTGGGGTGGGATCCATGTCCTTGTCTTTTTCTCACTATAGCCTATTGCTTGGTACAAAAAGTGAAATTAAATAAGAGGTGATCAAGGTTTAAATAGTAAACAAATGGATAATCCTAATTGAAGGGTTTCGGTGGATAAACAGTTAACATATGGAGCATACTAAACCAGAATGCAAGTATACCTTAATTAAAGCTAGCTCTAAAATAAAAAGGGCAATTTAAATATTTTTAAATAGAACAGAAAATTAAATCTGTTATGGTAGAAATAGGATATGAATTATAACTTAAGATTATATAAAATTTCTGTGAACAAATTAATGTATATTTTCCACCATTAGTTTAAGACTCTGATACCAAGGTCAAAACTTGATCTACAAAAATCTAATGCAGGGGGAGGAGAAGTAAAAGTGTAAAGTTTAGGAAATACATTGAAGATAAGTTGTCATATTAAAAAAGAGTGTTATAATTTTAAGGTTTTATGTAAGTCTCATGGTAAGCACAGGGGAAAATATTACCTAAAAAATATGATAAAGAAGTTAAAGCATACTAATACCAAAAGACATCAAAATGTGAAAAAGGACAACAGGACAAGAACCAAGGAATAATGCATCTAGAAAACAACCACAAAACAATTGACTGAATGGCCATACTAAATCCCTACATATGAATAATTACCTCAAACCTAAACATGAAATTCTCCAGTCAACACACATAGAACGGCTGGTTGGATTTAAAAAAAAAAAAAAAAAAAGCAGTGATATTCTCCCTACAAGAGAATCACTTCAGCCTTAAAAGATACACATAGATTGAGAGTGAAGGATTAGAAAAAGTCATTTCAAGAAAATGGTAACAAAAATAAGCAGGGGTAGCTATACTTGGATCACACAAAATACAAATGGTAAAAAGAGGCAAGGAAGGTCATTAGATAATATTAAAGGGGCCAATCCATCAAGATGATAAAACAATTGTAAATATTTATGCGCCAGACGTCAGAGACATACATAGATAAAGCAAAAACTAAGAGCCAATAAGAGCAATAAACAGTAATGCAATTATAGTTGGGATCTTTAATACCTACTCAAAAATGGATAGATCATCCAGACAATGAAAAGGAAACAGTCATTTTGAATAAAACTAAAGACCCAATGGACGTAACAGGCATATACAGAACATTCTATCCAACAATGAAATATACATTGTATTGTCAAGCATACATGGAACATTTTCTAGAATAAATACTATGTTAAGCCACAAAACAAGTCTTAGGAAATTCAGAAAGATGGAAATCATACCAAGTATCTTCTCTGACCACAATGGCATGAAACTAGAAATCAATAACAAAAGGAAACCTAGAAAATTCATGAACCCACGGAAATTAAACAACAGTTAACTGAACATTCAATGAATCAAAGAAGAAATTAAAGGGGAAATAAAGCTCCTTGAGACATTGAGAAGGAAATACGACATACCAGAATTTTTAAGATGCAGCAAAAGCAGTCCTAGGAGGAAAGTTTGTAGCAATAATACCAGCATTATGAAAGCAGGAAGATCTCAAATAAAAAACCTAACTCTACCCCTTCAGGTACTATAAAAGCTAGAATAAATCAAACCGGAAGTTAGCCCAAGGAAAGAAATAGTAAAGATTTAGAGCACAAATACATGAAACAAAAAACCCTAGACAAGATTAAACAAACTAAGAATTGTTTCTTTGAAAAGGTGAAGTTGATAAGTTCTTAGGTAGAATAACCATGAAAAAGAGAGAAAACATAAGTTAACAGCACAGAAATACAAAGGATCATAAGAGGTTGCTATGAACAACTCTAGGCCAACGAACTGGACAACCTAGAAGAAATATAAAAATTGTTAGAAATATATAATTTACCCAGACTGAATCAGGAAGAAATAGAAAATCTGAATAGACCCATTACGAGTAAGGGGACTGAATCAGTAATAAAAAAAAAATTGCCTAACAAAGAAAAACCCAGGATTAGTTACCTTCACTAGTGAATTTCAGCAAACATGTAAAGAATTAACCCAATCCTTCTCAAACTCTTCAAAAAGTTGGAGAGGAGGATTCCCTCAAACTCATTTAATAAGGCCAGCATTATCCTGATACCAAAATCAAAAAAGGACACTACTGGAAAAGAAAACTACAGGCCAATATCTCTGATGAATATAAATGCAAAAATTCTCAGTAAAATACTAGCAAAGCAAATTCAGCAATTTATTGAAAGCATCATTCACCATGATCAAGTGGGATTTATCATGGGGATGTAAGGATGGTTCAACATTAACAAATTAATCAGTGTGCTACATCACGTTAATAAAATGAGAGAAAAGAATCACATGAATATCTCCGTAGGTGTAAGAAAGTATTTGACGAAATCGAATGTTAATTTATGGAAAAAAAGTATTGTCAAATTAGGCCACCAGGAACACAACATAGCAAAGGCTGTATATGATAAGCCCACAGCTAACATCAGACTCAATGGTAAAGGATTGAAAGGTTTCCTTCAAGATCAGAAACAAAACAATGATGAAAGAAATTGGAGAAGACACAAACAGAAAGGTATACGTGTTTATGGATTGGAAAAATTAATATTCTCAAAATGTCTGGGGCGCCTGGGTGGCTCAGTCGGTTAAGCGTCTGCTTTTGGCTCAGATCATGATCCAGGGTCCTGGGATCGAGCCCCGCATCTGACTCCCTGCTCAGCGGGGAGTCTGCTTCTCCCCTTCCCTCTGCCTCTGTCCCCAGCTTGTGCACTCTCTCTCTCTCTCAAATAAAACCTTTTTTTTTTTTTTAAATGTCAATGCTGTTAAAAGCTATCTATAGATTCAATGCAATGTCTGTCAAGATTCCAATGGCATTTTTTTTTAACAGAAGTTGAGAAAAGATTCCTAAAATTTATATGGAAACACAAAAGACCAGGAATAGCCAAAGATATCCTGAAAAAGAAAAACAAAGTAGGAGACATCATACTACCTGATTTCCAGCTATATACAATAAGGCTATGCTCACCAAAACAGTATGGTATTGGCATAAAAACAAATAGACCAATGGAAGAGAATTGAGAGTCCAGAAATGAACCCAGGTATATACAGTAGAGGAGTCAAGAAAAAACTCAGTGGAGAAAAAATAGTCTCTTCAATAAGTGATGCTGGGAAAATTAGATATTCACATGTAAAAGAATAAAAATGGAGCTATAGCTCCTGCCACTCCCCAGAATTAAAGACCTAAATGTAAGATGAGAAATGAAACCCCTAGAAGAAAACCTAGGAATAAAATTTCCTTGCTATGGGTCTTGGTAATGATTATTTGGATATGACACCTGAAGCATAAGGAACAAAATAAAAGATAAACTAGAAAGTTTCTTTAAAGCAAAAGAAACCAGAAACAAAGTGAAAAGACAACCTGCAGAGTGGGGGAAAATATTTGCAAACCATGTGTCTTTAAAAAATTACTAAAACTGAGAAACCTTTAGCAAGATGAAGAGGAAAAGAAGACTCACATAAAACCAGAAATGAAAGAAGGGACATTAATATTTTTATATAAATAAAAGGTACTATAAGATAGTGGTATAAATCTGCACAAATAAGCTGGATAACCTAAAAGAAAGAAATGCCTAGAAATACACAACCTATTTAGACAGAATCATGAACCACAAGGAAATATGAGTAAACCTATAATTAGTAATGATATTGAATCTAAAGAAAGGTTAAGGACCAAATGACTTCATTGGTGAATTTATCAAATATTTAAAGAATTAAGAGCAATCACTTGCAGACTCTTCCAAAAGAATTGAAGAGGGTGGTAAACTCATGCAGTGAGACAGCATTAACCTGATAACACCAGACAAAGACACTCCAAGAAAACTGTAAACCAGTATCTCCAAAAAGCATTGACACAAAAAACCTCAATAAATTACTAGCGAACAGAATTGAACAATACATTAAAGGGATTATAAACTATGACCAAATGGGATTTATTCCTGAAATGATGATTCAGCATATAAAAACTAATCTATGTAATACACCACTTAAAAAGAACAAAGGAAAAAAAAATCATCTCAATGCAGAAAAAGTTGTTGACAAAATTCAACACGCTTTCATGATAAAAACAACCAACATACTAGAAACTGAAGGAAACTTCCTCAACATAAAAAAGCCCTTAAGCGGGGGCGGCCTGGGAGGCTCAGTCATTTAAACGTCTGCCTTAGGCTCAGGTCATGATCCCATGGGGTCCTGGGATCGAGCCCCTCATTAGGCTCCCTGCTCAGTGGGGAGCCCTCTTCTCCCTCTCCCTCTGCCCCTTCCCAACCCCCCTTCCCACTCATGCTCCTTCTCTAATATAAATAAATAAATAAGGTTTTTTTTAAGCCTTTATATGGAAAACCCAGAGCTAATGTCATATTGAATGGTGAAAGATGAAAAGTTTCTTCTAAGATCAGGAGCAAGAAAAGGATGCCCACTTTCACCACTTCAGTTCAACATAGTACTGGAAGTTCTTGCCAGAAGTAAAAGTATTGCTATTCATACTTGACCTGATCTTATACATAGAAAACTCAAAAAATTCCCTGAAAACTATTAGAACTAATGAATGAATTCAGCCAAATTAAAGTATACAAAATATACAGGCAAAATAAGTTGTGTTGCTATACACCAACAATTAATGATGAAAAAGGAAATGAAGAGGACATTTCCATTTACAATAACAACAAAAACAATATTTAGGAAAAAATTTAACCAAGGAGGCAAAAGAGTTGTACTACAAAACTACAATATATTGCTCCAAGAAGAGAAGACATCAATAAAGGCAAAGACCTCTTATATTTATGAATTAGAATATTCCTAAGAGATCAATACTACTAAGAGTGTTCTATAGGGACGCCTGGGTGGCTCAGTCATTAAGCATCTGCCTTTGGCTCAGGTCATGATCCCAGGGTCCTGGGATTGAGTCCCACATCGGGCTCCTTGCTCAGTGAGGAGCCTGCTTCTCCCTCTCCCTCTGCTGCTCCCCCTGCTTGTGCTCTCTCTCTCTGACAAATAAATAAATAAAAATCTTTAAAAAAAAAAAAAAAAAGTGTTCTATAATACAATCCCTATCAAAATCCCAATGACCTTTTTTTCTAGGAATAGAAAAACACATCCCAAAATTCATAAGAAATCTCAAAGGACCTATAAAATAGCCAAAACAATCTTTTTTAAAATTTTATTTTTTTTTGGAGAGAGAGATCACCAGCAGGGGGGAGGGGTAGAGGGAGGAGCAGACTCTCCGCTGAGCAGGGATCTTGACGCAGGACTAGATCCTAGGACCCTGGGGGCGTGACCTGAGCCGAAGGCAGACACTTAACCGACTGAACCACCCAGGTGCCCCTAGCCAAAACAATCTTGAAAATGAAGAACAAAGTTGGAGTTCTCATACTTCCTGATTTCAAACCCTATTATAAATCTACAGTAATCAAAACAATGTAGTACTAGCACCATGACAGACCAATAGACCGATGGAATAGAATAGAGAGCTTAGAAGTAAACCCTCACATAAATAGTTCATTGATTCCCACCAATGGTATCAAGATCATTAGTGGAGAAATAACAATCTTTTCAACAAAAACAGCTGAGAAAACTAGATATTCCCATGCAAAAGAATGAAGGTGGACCTGTATCTTAAACCATATACAACAATTAAGTCAAATTGGAATCAGACTTAAGAGGTAAAATCATAAAACTCTTAGAAGAAGACATAGCATGGGGCCCCTGGGTGGCTCATTGGGTTGAGCCTCCAACTCTTGGTTTTGGACTAGGTCATGATCTCAAGGTTGTGGGATCGAGCCCCCGTGGGGCTCCATGCTCAGCACAGAGTCTGCTCAAGATTCTTTTCTCCCTCTCCCTTCCCCTGCCCCTCTGCTCCTATCCCAGCTCACGCACATGCTCTCCTCCTAAAATAAATAAGTAAATAAAATCTTAAAAAAGATGTAGGGAAATGATCACAACATTGGATTTGGCACTGATTTCTAGGATATGACACCAAAAGCAAAGGCAATGAAAGAAAAAATAAAATTGGAGGACATCAAAATTAAACACATCTGCGGGAAGGACATACTCAACAGAAAAGGAAGAAATTGTTGGAACTCTGAGCCATCTACCTAGAGGAGGGCGCTGGGGCTTTTCTCTTCCCTTCCTTTTCTTTTCTCACCCCATTCCTCCCCTCTTTGGGGATCCAAGTGTGGAGGGTTCTCAGGCACTTAGTCATATCCATAGTGCCTGCGAGAGGGAGAGACTGTCAGCTCATTCTCGTATTGAATGTCTGCTAAAATTGGGACTCGCCAATCGTAACTTGCTGAGCAGGGGTGGGGGGAGCCTTGGTGAGAGAGAGTAGGGTGGGGACAGAAATGGGCAGCCTGTATCCCTTCCAGATGTGTGAGCATCCCACAGGTCAGGGGATGCTGCCGAAGGGAGCTTGGTCTGAGCCAACTTGCTGGAACCCACAGAAAAGCCACGAATGAGAGGCTACAGGTTGTGGCCCTGCCCCCACCCCAGGGATCAGAGTTGAGGAGCGTGAAAGAGGTCAGGCTGGACCTGGATGCTCCGTATCTGAGAACAGTACAGCAGAAGGTCCGCCAATTCCTCACTCTCCAGCCCACAAGGAAATCTTCCATGTGGGACCCAGGACAGAGCTGCCTTTTGACCGGCCACGAAGAGTGCGTCAAATGCCAGCCTGTTAGAGAAGCTGCAACAGCCCCAAAGAGGAAGATACACTCGCAGCCAGACAGATAAGTGTGTCCCTTTACCTTCCCTCTCTCATGTCCTCGGGTCTATGAGAAGAGGTAGAGCCAAGAAGAGGAAGGAGGTGGAGGTTGCTAGAAACTCACCTGACCATACCCTAAGAATCCCCCCACTCACAAGCCTAGTCTGGGATAGAAGTGGGGTGGAGGTTCATGATGGAGTAATGGAGTGATTTGAAAAATTATTTTGTCAATACGTAATACATTTATAATGTATAATTCCTTTGAAAAGGAATTAAAGGTTGCAGGATGAAAAGTCTACTTGCCACACCAGTGTCCCAATGAATTAGGGGCTCATCAGTCCTCACTAAAGGAAAATCAGCATATTCAGATTCTTGGGCATCCTTCTAGAGATACACTGTGCATGCACAAGCAACAGTCATTGTTAACCGTGTTGGGTTTTCCACTTAAAAGTATAGGAAATGACTGCAATAAGATATTTTGTACCCACCTACCAGAATGGATAAAATAAAGATTGACCCTATGAAGTGTTGACATTAATGTGGTAACTGGAATCCTCATATATCAGTGGTTAAGAGTGTAAAATGTGACAACTACTTTCAAAGTGTTTGGCAGCTTATAGCGAAGTTAAATGTATAGTACTCTGAGTCAGCAGTCTTATTTGTTGGCATCTATTCAAGAAAATTAAAGGCAGATGTCCACAAAAAGACTATAAACGTTGTTCATGTCAGCTTTCTTCATAATAGCCAAAAATTAGAAATAACACAAACCCATCAAGAGGAGAGTGGACAAACTGTGAATATTTACACACCAAAATACCACTCAACATACTAAAAAGAAAAAGAATGAGCTGCTGGTATATGTAACAACATGGATGTATTTCAAAAGCATGATGTGAGTGAAAGAAGTCAGACATTACACTGCATGGTAGGATTCCATTTATATGAGATACCAGAATACGCAAAATGAAGCTGTGATGATAGAAGTCAGAATAGTATTTCCATTTTGTTGGGGGGTTGGCGGGGGATGCTGCCTTAAAAGGTACACGAGGGAACTTTCTGGGAGTGATCGGAATGTTTTATGTCCTGATCTGAGTGGTGGTTGCATGGGTGGATACATATGTAACAAGGCATTTATATAATTTACACACTATATTGTGTATGTTTTTTTTAAAGATTTTATTTATTTATTTTTCAGAGAGAGAGAGAGCACAAGCAGGGGGAATGGCAGGCAGAAGGAGAAGCAGGCTCCCTGCGGTGCAAGGAGCCCGATGTGGGACTCGATCCCAGGACCCCGGGATCATGACCTGAGCCGAAGGCAGATGCTTAACTGACTGAGCCACCCAGGTGTCCCTATATTGTGTATTTGATTGCACAGTGGCATCCTCAATATTATCCTTAATGTTTGTGGATCTTACTATATATGAACTATATAGTAATGAAGTACCATAAAAATATAAGAGCTATATTTAAATAGAATGAAATTAGAATTTTAAACGTAATTTTAACAGCCTCAAATGACTAGAAAGTTCTGGCATCTGTCCACGATGTAGGTAAGTACAGGAGAGATTTAGCAGAGTAAAAGAAGTGAGTGTAGAAAAATGAAGTGGATTCATGCTTATATTTTATTGAATAGATCCTGCTCAATCAACTAGCTACAATTCCATTATGGAACATTCTGTTACACATAAAAGGATGTTACAGGTTGCTTATGGAATGCATGTATGTAATGAGTTTTTTTTAAAAAGATAGGCATGTGAACAGCAAAGTAAACATTCAGGAGAATGGTCAGAGGGGAATGGATGGGGGTCGATAGGATTAAGAAAAGGTATACCAAAGGCTCTTCAAATTGATTTTTTCTTAATAGGTGAAAATGAAAAAAATAGGTGGTGCCTTTAAGAGTGTTTATTAAATTTGGGATGGCTGGGGGACTCGGTCGGTTAAGCATCTGCCTTCAGCTCAGGTCATAAACCCGGGGTCCTGGGATCAAGTCCCACATTGGGCTCCTTGCTCAGCGGGAAGCCTACTTCTCCCTCTCCCACTCCCCCTGCTTGTGCTCGTACTCTCTCTCTCTCTCTGACAAATAAATAAATAAAATCTTTAGAAAAAAGAGTTTATTAAATTTGTATCTATAACCATTATTTAAAATGCTTCATATTAAAAAAGAAGATAGGTTTTAAGTACTAATGGAGAACTATCTCTGAGATTTACTGCAAGTCATCACAATTCTCTAGATTCCTTGTAATGCTGTTAAGTAGGTTCAATGTGTGCTTGTGTGTTAAAATTTGAGAAGAATATCCAAGAAATTGTTTCTAGTCATTGCCCCTGGGATAGGAAAGAACCTTAAATCTACTGTATAATCTTTAGTAATAACTGATTATTTCCTTTCAGAGTTACTTATTAATAATGTAATTAAAAAAGGGGTTTAAATTATATGATCTGAAAGGTATTTGTAGGTTCTAAAATGTCATAGAATGATACGATTTTCCAGAAGGGAATTTATTCTCAGTTCTAAAGACATAATTTTGACATGACACCTATTTTGAGTTGTAACAGTGTATTAAAATTAGGTGGGAAACATAAATATTATCCGATTCCTTTAATCAGCATTATACCTGTGCTACCACTCAAGTTTAAAGTTACTAAATATGTATGCATGTGTTGCCATTGCATTAGATTTTTTTCCCCACAGTTTCATTGAGAAGAAGCTGACATACATCCCTTTGTAAGTGTAAGTCCTACAGCATGCTGGTTTGATTTACATATATTGTAACATGACCACCACAGTAGTTGGAGGTAATAAACTAGATTTTTTGCCACTTTACAATATACCTGATTATGATAATATCCTCACTAATATTTTCTCTGGGATTAGCATTCGCCAGTCTAGATTTTTCTCCCATTTTGATCACTTCAATTACATATTTCCTTTTTGAATTGAAGGTAATTTTGCCAACAGTCTGAAATTCCTTGTGCAGAAAAGCAAATAGAAACCCGTACATAGTGTCAGCTAACTACACATACAGTACTTCACCATCCGGGCTGCCCCTGTCATCTGTGACATAGAGGAAAAGATTTCTCGGTTTCTGTATTTTGTGTTTCAAAAAGCAAAGGGGGCTGTGATACATGAAATACAGATTTATCTTTAAAGGGGTTCAAATAAGCATTTTCCAATATGGAAATTCTAACCCTCAGTTACTTAGTCCACTTAAAGGGGAAAGGATATGCCCTAAGATGGCCAAACAAACACATTATCATTATATTAAATAATAGATTGAAAATTAATTCCAAATGAACAGACAACCAAGAATACTTTGGCAGCTCTTATTTTAATATCGGAATTTTAAAGAGTGTAACAACTTTGGGGCACCTGGGTGGCTCAGTCATTAAGCGTCTGCCTTCAGCTCAGGTCATGGTCCCAGGGTCCTGGGATCAAGTCCCACATCGGGCTCCCTGCTCGGCGGGAAGCCTGCTTCTCCCTCTCCCACTCCCCCTGCTTGTGTTCCTGCTCTCGCTATCTCTCTCTGTCAAATAAATAAAATCTTAAAAAAAAGTGTAACAACTTTATCAAGACATAATTGATATAAAATAAATAGTGCATATTTAAAGCATACAAACTGAAAAGTTTTGAAATACGTAAATCGGTGAAGCTGTCACATCAATTGAAGTAACGATCATATCCAATACTCCCAAAGTTTCTTTGTACCACTTTGTTTTGTTGTTGTTTTGTAAGTAATCTCCATACCCAACGTGGGGCTCGAACTCACAACCCCTGACATCAAGAGTCACGTGTTCTGACTGAGCCAGCCAGGTGCCCCTCCTTGTACCACTTTGTAATCCTCCGTTCTGTCCCTTCCTTTCCCTTCTACCCCAGTGCCAAGTGACCATTGATCAGCTTTCTATGACTTTAGATTAATTTTTGCTTTCCAGACTCTGTATATACACAGGTATGAACTGTGGGCTCCTTTTTTTGTTGCACTTCTTTTACTCTGTGAATACACTTATTTTTTACAAGATTTTATTTATTTATTGGAGAAAGTGAGAGTGGGTGAGAGAGAGAGAGAGAGAAAGAGCGCAAGCCAGGGAGAAAGGCAGAAGGAAAGGGAGAGGGAGAAGCAGACCCCCTGCTGAGCAGGGAGCCGACACGGGGCTGGATCCCAGGACCCCGGGATCATGACCTGAGCTGAAGGCAGATGCTTAACGACTGAGCCACCCAGGTGCCCCTGTGAATACACTTTTTATAATTATTTTGAGATTTATCCTTGTTCCATGTATCAGGAAACTCATTATTGTGGAGCAGTATTCCGTTGTACAGCTATGTCAGTTTGCCCATTCTATTCATGAACATTCTATTTCCCATGTGGCTACGAAAAAAGGTCCTATGAACATTCAGGTACAAGTTTTTGTAGGGACCTATGTTTTATTTCATCTGGGAGAAGAAACCTAGGTAAACACCCGGAAGGATTGCCAGTTTATTTAGTCTAATGTTAGCCTTTCCTGTTGTGTCATAGTATCTCACTGTGGTTTTCCATTTTCCTACTTAATAATAATGAGCATCTTTTAATGCACTTTCTGGCTATCCATGTATCTTTTTTAGTGATGCGTTTGTTCAAATGTTTTATCTTTCTAAAAATGGAGTTTCTTACTATCGACTTGCAAGAGTTGTTTATATATTCTAAATACAGATCCTGTATCGGATACGTGATTTGCAAGTATTTTCCCCCAAGTTGTGGTTTGTTTTTTAAATTATTATTAATTATTTATTTATTATTTATTATAAATAATATATAAATTATATTATTACTATTATTTATTATATATTATTCATTCTCTAATCAGTGTCTTTATAGAACAGTGTTTTAAATGTTGATGAAGTTCTAATAATTAATTCTTTTGTGGATTTGGCTTTTGATGTTTTTACATGTAAGAAATCTTTGTCTAACTAAAAACCACTCAAGTTTTCTCCTATGTTTTCTCTTAGAAGTTTTATAGTCTTAGATTTTACCTTTAGATCTATGAACTGTTTTGAGTTAAATTTTTGAACTCCTTCGCTTCATTGATATGTAATTGACATATGACATTGTAAGTTTAAGGTAACGTAATGATTTGATGTATGTCTACATATTGCAAAATGATTACTGCACTAGGGTCAGCTAATATCTATCACCTCACATCATGACTTTTTGTGGGTGGTGAAAACATTTAAAATCCATTCTTTGAAACTTTCAAATATACATTGTCATTAACTCTAGTCACCATGCTGTACCTTACATGCCCAGGACTTATTTATCTTGTAACAGAAAGTTTGTACTCTGACCACCTTCCTCCATTTCCCCCAGCCCTGGCAACAACCAGTCTCTTCTCTGTTTATATGACATCAACTTTTTTAGATTCCACGTATAAGTGAGATGATATAATATTTGTCCTTCCCTGTCTGACTTATTTTACTTAGCATAATAATCTCAAGTTTCATCCCATGTTGTTGCATATGGCAGAATTCCCTTGCTTTCGTGGCAAAATAATATCCCATTGTGTATATAATACCTTTACCTATTCATCTATTGATGGACCCTTAGGTTGTTTCCATGTGTTGGGTATTGTGATGCTGCAGCGAACATGGGGGTGCAGATACTTCTTCAAGATGGTGAGTTCATTTCTTTTGGAAATGGAATTTCTGGCTCATATGGTTAGTTGTGTTTTTCATTCTTTGAGAAACCACCATACTGTTTTCCACAGTGGCTGCACCAACTTCCATTCCCACCCACAGAGCACAAGGGCTCCCTTTTCTCTACTACCTTGT
This sequence comes from Phoca vitulina, assembly GCF_004348235.1. NCBI lineage: Eukaryota > Metazoa > Chordata > Mammalia > Carnivora > Phocidae > Phoca > Phoca vitulina. The sequence goes on along the minus strand of NW_022589735.1, from coordinate 15,293,705 downwards.
TGACACTTGTTATCTCTCGTCTTTTTTATAATAGCCATTCTGACAGGTGTGATAGGTCATTGTGGTTTTGGTTTCCATTGCCCTGATGATGAGTGACGTCGAGCATCTTTCCATGTACCTGCTGGCCACCTGTTTCACGTACCTGTATCTATTCAGGTCTTTGCTTGTTTTAAATTGGATTATTTGGGGTTATTTTTGCTGTTGAGTTGTGTGTGTTCCTTACATATTTTGGATATATTTTACTAAAGTGTTGTTGACACACAATATTACATTAATTTCAGGTGTACAACATAGTGATTCAACAACTCCAGACCTTCTGCTGTGCTCACCATACGTATTGCCACCATCTCTCACCATACAACGCTATTCCAGTACCTTTGACGGTATTCCCAGTGCTTTACCTTTCATCCCTGTGACTTAGTCCTTCCATACCTGGAGGCCTGTACCACCCACTCCCTACTACACATTTTGCCCATCCCACTGCCCCCACCTGTCTGGCAACAATCAGTTCCTGTATTTGTGGGTCTATTTCTGTTTTTTATTTATTTTTTAGATTTGACATATAAGCAAAATCACATGGTCTTTGTTGGATTTATTTCCATCCATGTTGTTGCAGATGGCAAAATCTCATTCTTCTTTATGGCTGAGTAATATTCCAGAGTAGGTATATATGCCACATCTTTTATTTAAATTCAGTTAATTAACATATAGTGTATCATTAGTTTCAGAGGTAGAGTTCAGTTATTCCTCAGTTGCATATAACACCCTGTGCTCATTACATCACGTGCCCTCGTTAATGCCCATCACCCAGTTACCCCATCTCCCCACCCACATCCCCTCCAGCAACCCTCAGTTTGTTTCCTATAGTTAAGAGTTTCTTATGGTTTGTCTCCCTCTCTGATTTTGTCTTAGTTTATTTTTCCCTCCCTTCTCCTATGATCTTCTGTTTTGTCTCTTAAATTCTGCATAGGGGTGAAATCATATGATAATTGTCTCTCTCTGATTGACTTATTTCTCTTAGCATAATACCCTCTAGTTCCATCCATGTTGCAAAGTTAAGATTTCATTTTTTTGATGACTAATATTCCATTGTTCATATATATGAGCAATGGAATATATATACACATATGTGTGTGTGTGTGTGTGTATACACCCCACATCTTCTTTATCCATTCATCTGTCAATGGACATCTTGGCTCTTTCCACAGTTTGGCTATTGTGGACATTGCTGCTATAAACATCGGGGTGCACATACCCCTTCGGATCACTACGTTTTATACACCACATCTTTATCCATTCATCTGTGGATGGACACTTGGATTGCTTCCTTTTCATGGCCATTGTGAATAATGCTGCAGTAAGAGTACATATATCTTTTCAATTTAGTGTTTTCAGTGGGTAAATACTCCGTAGTGGCATTACTGGATCTTATGGTATTTCTAATTTTAATTTTTTGAGAAACCTTCATACTGTTTTTTCCACAGTGGCTACACTGATATACATTCCCACCAACAACTGAAGAGGGTTCCTTTTTCTTCACATCCTTACCAACACTTATTATTTCTTGTCTTTCTCATTCTAGTCATTCTCAAAGGTGTAAGGTGGTATCTCATTATGGTTTTGATTTCCATTTCTCTAATGATTAGGGATGTTAAGCATCTTTTCACCTGTATGACTTTTTTTTGAAAATGTCTATTCAGGTCTTCTACTTCTTTTAAATTGGATTATTTTTATTTGTTTCCTGTTGAGCTGTATAAGTACCTAATATATTTTGGATGTTACCCCTTTATCTTGCGTATATCTTCTCCCATTTAGTAGGTTGCCTTTTCATTTTGTTGATGGTTTCCTTTGCTGTGCAGAAGCTTTTTAGTTTGATGTAGTCCCAATGGTTTATTTTTGCTTTTGTTTTCCTTGCCCAAGGAGACATACCTAGAAAAAATTTGCTAAGATAAATGTCAAACAGATTACTGCGTTGTTTTTTTTCCCTAGGAATTTTGTTTCAGGTCTTACATTTAGGTATTTAAGTCCATTTTGAGTTTATTTTGTGTATGGTGTAAGAAAGTGATCCAGTTTCACTCTTGTGCATGTAGCTGTCCAGTTTTCACAACATCATTTATTGAAGATACTATCTTTTTCCGTTTGCATATTATTGCCTTTTTTTTTTTTTAGAATAATTGAACATAAAATCATTGGTTTATTTGTGGGCTCTCTATTTTGTTCTGTTGATCTATGTGTCTATTTTGGTGTCAGTACCATACTGTCTTAATTATTGTAGCTTTATGGTGCATCTAGAAATACAGGATTTTGATCAGTTTTCTTCTTTCTCAAGTTTGGTTTGGCTCTTCAGAATCTGGTGTGACTCCATACATATTTTACTATTATTTGTTCCAGTTCTGTGAAAAATGCTATTTTGGTAAAGATTGCATTGAATCTGTAAATTGTTCTGGATAGTATGGATATTTTAACAACATTAAGTTTTCCGATCTATGAGCATAGTAGGTCTTTTCCATTTGCTTGAGTCATGTTCAGTTTCTTTCATCAATGTTTTATCATTTTCAGAGCACAGGTCTTATACCTCCTTAGTTAAGTTTGTTCCTAGGTGTTTTATTATTTCTGGCGCAGTTACAAATGAGATTGTTGTCTTAATTTCTCTTTCTGCTACTTTGTTATTGGGTACAAAATCAGAACAGATTTGTGTATATTAATTTTGTACCTTGCACCTTTATTGAATTCATTTATTCCAATAGTTTTTTGGTGGAATCTTTAGGGTTTTCTATGTATGTGTCATCTACAAATACTGACAGTTTTACTTCTTCCTTACCAATTTGGGTGCCTTTTATTTCTTGTGTGATTGCTGTGGCTAGGACTTCCAGTACAATGTTCAATACTAGTGGCAAGAGTAAACCTCCTTGCCTTACTCCTCATCTCAGAGAAAAAGCTCTCTGTTTTTCATCATTGAAGGTGATGTTAGCTCTGGGTTTTTCATATATGACCTTTATTATATTGACATATGTTCTCTCTGAACTCAGTTGAGAGTTTTTAGTCTGAAAAACTGTTGAATTTAGTTCAGTGCATTTCTTACATCATTTGTCATGATCATGTGATTTTTGTGCTTCACTTTGTTAATGTGGTGTATCACATTGATTGATTTATGAATATTGAACCATCCTTGCATCCCAGAAATAAATCCCACTTGATCAGGGTGAATGATCCCTTTAATGTATTGTTGAATGTGGATTGCTAATATTTTGTTGAAGAGTTTTGTATCTGTGTTTATCAGGGATATCGGCCTGTAGTTTTCTTTTTTTGTAGGGTCTTTGTCTGGTTTTGGTATAATGGTAATGCTGGCTTGATAGAATGTATTTATAAACTTTCTTTATTCTTCTGTTTTTTTGGAATAGTTTGAGTAGAATGGGTATTCACTTTCCTTTATTTATTTATTTATTTATTTATTAAAGATTTTATTTATTTGACAGACAACCAGAGAGTGCACGCAAGCAGGGGGAGTGGGAGAGGGAGAAACAGGCTTCCCGCGGAGCAGGGAGCCCGATGCGGGGCTCGATCCCAGGACCCTGGGATCATGACCTGAGCCGGAGGCAGACGCTTAACGACTGAGCCACCCAGGCGCCCCTCACTTTCCTTTAAATGTTTGGTAGGACTTTCCTGTGAATCTGTCTGGCCCGGGATTTTTTTTCCTTGGGTCTTTTTTTGGTTACTGACTCAGTTTCACTACTTATATTTGCTCTGTTCATATTTTCTATTTGTTCCTGATTCAGTTTTGGAAGATTGTATGTTTCTAGGAATTTATCCACTTTTTCTAGGTTGTCCAGTTTGTTTGCATATAGTTTTCTGTAGTAGTAGTCTCTCATAATCCTTTGTGGGTTTTTTGTTTTGTTTTGTGGTGTTGGTTATTCTCTTTAATTGCTTATTATTTGGATCCTCTCTCCTTTTTTTTCTTGATGAGTCTGGCTAAAGGTTTATCAATTATGTTTATCTTTACAAAGAACCAGTTCTTGTTTTCATTCATCTTTTCTACTGTTTTTTAAGTTTCTAATTTATTTGTGCTCTGATCTTTATTATTTCCTTCCAACTTTGGATTTTGTTTGTTCTTTTCTAGTTTCTTCAGGTGTAAAGTTAGATTGTTTACTTGTGACTTTTCTTGTTTCTTGAGGTAAGCCTGTGTCTATAAATTTCCCACTTAGAACAGCTTTTGCTGCATCCCAAAGATTTTGGACCCTTGTGCTTTTATTTTCATTTATCACCATGTATTTTTTAATTGCCTCTTGGCTTTTTTTGTTGATCCATTGGTGGTTTAGTAGAATGTTGGTTAGCCTCCATGTGTTTGTATTTTTTCCAGCTTCTTTTCTTGTAATTGCTTTCTAATTTCATAATGTTTTGGTTGGAAAAGATGCATGATATATTTTGTTCTTCTTAAATTTATTAAGACTCTTTGTGGTCTAACATGTGATCTATACTGCAGAATGTTCTTTGTGTACTTGAAAAGAATGTGTATTCTGTTGTTTTTGGATGGAATGTTTTGTAGATATCTCTTAAGTACATCTGGTCTAATGTGTTATTCAAGGATACTGTTTATCGATTTTCTGTCTGGATAACCTGTCCATTGATATAAGTGGGGTGTTCACATCCTCTCCTGTGAGTGTATTACTGTCAATTTTCCCTCTCATGTCTGTTAATATTTGCTTTATGTATTTAGGTACTCCATTGTTGGAGTCCATAGATAATTACAATTGTTACACCCTTTGGTTTAATTGATCTCATTATTATTATGTAATGTACTTCTTTGGGTTTGAGTCTATTTTGTGCCAAGTATTGTTACCAGGGCTTGTTTTTTTGCATCCATTTGCATGGATTATCTTTTTCCATCCTTTCATTTTCAGTGTGTATGTGCCCTTGGTCTGAAGTGAGTCTCTTTTATGTGCATATAGATGGGTCTTGTTTTTTAAATCCATTTAGTCACCCCATATATGTCTTTGGATTGGAACATTTAGACCATTTACATTTAAAGTAATCATTGCCATTTTGCTAGTAGTTTTCTGGTTGTTTTTGTAGTTCTTCTCTGTTCCTTTTCTTGTTCTTCTTTGATTGATTATCAGCTTTCTTTAGTGTTAGGCTTGACTTTCTAATTTTTATGTATCTGTTGCAGGTTTTTGATTTGTGGTAACCACAAAGTTCACAAGAACATCCTAAGTATATAGCAGTCTATATTAAGTTGATTGTCACTTAAGTTTGAACGTGTTCTAAAAGAACTTCATTTTTATTCCCCCTCCATGTTTTATGTATATGTTGTCTTTTTTTTTTTTTTTTTACAACTTTGTATTTTGTGAGTCCCCTTAACCAATTTTTTAGATATAATTGATTTTACTACTTTTGTATTTTAACCTTTATACTTGCTTTATAAGAGATGGCTCCACTACTTTTATGGTATATTGTATATTTTTTCCTTTTGTAATTTTCTTGTAATTAGGGCTTTTTCTATTCCAGTTAAAGAAGTCCTTTTAACATTTCTTTTAAGACTAGTTTAATGGTGAAAAACCATTCTTGGTGTTGATTTTTCCCTTTCAGCCCTTTGAATATATCATGCCACTCCATTCTGACCTGCAAAGTTCCTGCTGAAAAATCAGCTGATTGTCTTTTGGCGGTTTCCCTTGTACTTTTTTTTTTTTTAATAGAGAGAGAGAGACACAGACAGGGGTGGTAGGGGCAGAGGGAGAGGGAGAGAGAGAGAATATCAAGCAGTTTCCACACTGAGATCATGACCTGAGCTGAAATCAAGAGTCGGACACTTAACTGACTGAGCCACCCAAGCACCCATCCCTTGTACTTTACTAGTAGCTTCTCTCTTGTTGCTTTTTAAATTCTCTCTTTATCTTGACATTTTATTTTTTTTAAGATTTTATTTATTCATTTGAAAGAGAGAGAGAAAGAGACGGAGAGAGCACAAGCAGGGGGAGAGGCAAAGGGAGAGGGAGAAGCAGGGTCCCTGCTGAGCAGAGAGCCCAACTTGGGGCTTGATCCCAGGACCTGGAGATCAGGACTTGAGCCGATGGCAGACACTTAACCATCTGAGCCACCCAGGTGCCCCTTTAATCTTAGACATTTTAAATCTGAATCATGATGTGGACCTCCTTGGGTTCATCTTATTTGGTACTATCATGCTTCCTTAACATGGATGTCTATTTCCTTCCCCAAGTTAGATAAGGTACTATTTCTTAAAATAAGTTTTATGCCCCTTTTTCTCTCTTTTCCTTCTGGAATTTCTATAATGTGAATGTTCACTTGATATTGTCCAAGAGATTCTTAACCCATCCTTGTTAATTTTTTTTTTCCCTCTTTGCTATAAGCTTAGGTGCTTTCTATTACCCTATCTTCCAGATTGCTGATCCATTCTTGTGTATCCTCTACTCTGTGGAGTCCCTCTAGTGTATTTTTCATTTTGGTTCTTGTATTCTTCAACTTTTATTGGTTCTTTTTAATATTTTTTAAATCTCTTTTTTGAAGTCATTCTCTCCAGTTCATCCAGTCTTCTCTCCAGCCTGGTGAGCATCTTTATAACCATTACTTTGAACTCTGTACTAGGTAGATTGGTTGTCTCTGTTCCTTTTGTTTTTCTGAGCTTTTGTCTTGCTTATTTATTTGGCCCACCTTCTTGTTATCTCCTCATTTTGCTTGACTTTCTGTGCTTGTTTCTATAAATTAGGAAAAACAGGTACTTTCCTAAACTTGGAGGAGTGATCCTGTGTATGGTGGTCCCCTGTGTTGACTGTGTATGCCTGGTGACTTTGGCTGGCTGGTTGGAGCTGTGGCTGGTGTGAGCTGGGGGTCCAGTCCTTGCTGGGGCTGTTCTGGTGGGATGACTGGAGCTGTGATGGGCATGGGCCAGGGCCTTCCTGGGGCTCTCTGCATAAAGGACACTCTGGCAGGACAGCTGAAGCTGAAGTGGGTGCAAATTGGGGTGTCCCAGAATGCTCAGTTCGGGGAGCACCCTGGCAGCAGGACTGGAGCCAAGGTGGGGACAGGCTGGGGTACCCTGGAGTGCTGTGTGCTGGGGGTGCCCCAGTAAGTTATCTGAGTGTTCTGGGGTACTTGGTGCTTGTGTCACCTTGGCAAGATAGCTAGAGCTATAGTGAGTCCCGACCAGGGGTGTTCCAGTGTGTACTGTGCTGAGGTGACCTTGGTGGGATGGCTTGGGCTGGTGTGGGCTAGGGACTCGGGACTCACCCAGGTGGCAGGCCAGCCTGGGCACCCAGCCCCTACTTCTATCCACACCATGAAGGTGGAGGGGGCAAGCAAGCTGTGGTGCTTACCAGCTCCTCTGATCCAGAGAGATTTCCAACAGTTCCTCTGCCATTTGGCAGGGTCTTATGCTGGTTCTTTGATATTCCTCTTACCCTTTTAGACCATGGGGTTTTTTGCTATGCCCCAGTGCAGCGAAATCTGCTCAGTATCTCGCTGTACTATCCCTCCCCACTGCATTTGGCAGCCTCAGGGGTGAGTGTTCTCCCTGTTACTGTGTCTCCATCTCTCTCGCTGTTTTCTGTGGGGTCTCTCTTTTGTTGTTCTGAAGCTGTTCAGTGAGGCTTCTGTTCTTCTTCGGGAGGAATTCTTCTATACTAAATGGTGTACATTTGGTGCATTGGTGAAGGAGGTAAGTTCAGGGTCTTCCTTTGCATTTCAATATAAATTTTAGATTCAGTTTTTCAGTTTCAACAACAAAAAACATGATGGGATTTTGATAGGAATTACACTAAACCTATAGGTCAATTTGGGGAAAAGTAACACCTTAACAATATTGACTCTTCAACCTATGAATATCATGTTTCTTTACTTATTTAGGTAGTCTCAGCAGTGTTTCAGAGTTTCATGTGTGTAGGTCTTTTGACATTTTTGTCCCATTTATTCCTAAATGTTGCGTGTTTTTATGCTTTGGGGATTGATTATTGGTAGTACACAGAAATACAACTGATATTTGTATATTTTACATATTAATCTTGTTGGGTTTTTCAACCTTCTTAAATGAACTTGAGTCCTAATAGTATTGTTGTAGATTCCACTGGATATTTTTAGGTGATTAATTATGTCATCTGTAAACAGATACTCATATCTTTATAATTTGGATGACTTTTTCTTCCCAGTTTGAGTTACAATTGACAAAATTGTATATAAAGAGTACAGTGCAATGATTTGATAGATACATTGTGAAGTGATTACCATAATCCAGTTACCATATCCATCACCTCACAGTTACCGTGTGTGTGTGTTGGGGGGGGGGGTGGTAAGAATGCTGAAGATACAGTATTTGAGCAAATTTCAAGTATACAGTACAGTATTATTAACTATAGTTGCCATGCGGTGCATTATATCCTAGGAAATCATTCATCTTAAAATTAAAAATTTGTCCCTTTGAACATCTCTCCATTTCTCCTAACCCTCAGTCCCTGCTGACTGACATTCTATTGTTTCTATGAGTTCAAATTTTTTTCTGATTTCACATATAAGTGATACCATAGTGTTTGTACTTTTTATGGCTGAATAATACTTCATTGTGTGTATGTATATACACATATACATATATATCCCATTTACCTTATTCATTCATTCGTTGACAGGCACTGAGGTTGTTTTCATGTTGGATATTGTGAATTGTGATGCCGTGAACATGGGAGTGCAGAGATCTCTGTAAGATACTATTTTTTTTCCTTTTGATCAACACCCAGAAGTGGGATTGCTAGATCATAGGGTAGATACATTTTTAGTATCTCTTGTGACAATCAGAGAATTTGTGTCCTTCATTTTGTTAATGTGGTATATCACATTTATTTATATTTGTTGAACCCTCCTAGCATCCCAGGAATAAATCCCACTTGATTGGGGTGTATGGTCCTTTTAACGTGGTGTTGAATTTGGTTCACTAGTCTTTTGTTGACTTTTTTTGCATCTAGGGTCATCAGAGATACTCGCTTGCAGTTTTCTTGTGGTATCTTTGTTTTTGCTATCAAGGTTCATGCTGGCCTTTTATAAAATGAATTTGGAAGTGTTCTATTTTTTGGAAGTCTGAGAAAGACTGGTATTAATTCTTCTTTAAATGTTCTGTAGAATTCACCAGTGAAACCATCTGGTCCCAGACTTTAGTTTGTTGGGAGGTTTCTGATTACTGATTCAGTATCCTTACAAGTAAGTAATTGGTCTGTTCATATTTTCTATTTGTTCATGGTTCACTCTTGATAGGTTTTATTTTTTTAGAAATTTATCCACTTCTAGGTTATCCAATTTGTTGGCATATAATTGTTGAGTAGTCTGTTGTGATCCTTTGTATTTGTGCAGTATCAGTTGTAATGTTGACTCTTTGCTTTCTGATTTTATTTGGGTCTTTTCTCATTTTTCATAGTTTAAGCATTTGTCGATTTTATCTTTTTTTAAAAAAACAGCTCTTAATTTCATTGATCTTCTTTCTTGTCTTTTTAATCTCTATTTCTGTTCTGATCTCTGTTATTTCCTGCCTTTTGCTAACCTTGGGGTAGTTTTTTTCTGGTTCCTTGAGGTATAAAGTTAGCTCATTTATTTGAGATCCTTATTTAATTCAGGTTTCTACTGCTATAAATTGCCCTCTTAAAACTTTTTTAGCTCCATCCCATACATTTTGGTGTGTTGTGTTTCCATATTTGTCTGTCTCATTTTTCTTTATTTCCCTTTTGACTTCTTCTTTGATCCATTAGGTGTTCAGGACTGTGTTGTTTAATTTCTACATATTGGCAAATTGTCCAGCTTTCTTCCTGATAGTGATTTCTAGTTTATACTGTTGTGGTTGGAAAAGATACTTGATATGATTTTAGTCTTCTTAAGACTTGTTTTGACCTAACATATGATCTATCTTGGAGAGTGTTCTGTGTGTGCTTGAGAAGAATGTGTGTCCTGCTCCTGTTGAATGGTAGGTTGTTGGTAAGTCTGTTAGCTCCATTTGGTCTGTGGTGTAGTTCAAGTACAATGTTTCCGTATTGATCCTCTGTCCAGGTGATAGACCCATTGTTGACAGTATTGAGGTCCCTTACTATTATTGCTTTGCTGTCTATTTATGCCTTCAGCTCTATTAATATTTGCTTAGCGTATTTAGGTGCTCCAATATTGGGTAAATATATACTTATTATTCCTATATCATCTTGATGAATTGACCTCTTTTTTCATTAAATAATGACCTTCTTTCTCTAATTACAGTATTTGACTTAAAGCCTATTTTGTCTAATAGCACTATTACTACCCCCTGATCTCTTTTGGTTTACATTTGCATGAATTATCTTTTTCCATCCCTCCATTTTCAACCTATTTGTATCCTTAAAACTGAAGTGAGGCTCTTGAAGGCATCGTATAGTTGGGTCTTTTTTTTTTTTTAATCCATTCAGCCATTTTATGTCTTTTGATAGAATTTAATCCATTTACATTTGAAGTAATTATAGACGTAAGGTCTGACAATTAACTGTCTTGTTAGTTGTTTTTTTTTTATAGTTTCCTTGTTCCTTTGTGATTTGATGATTTTCTGTAGTGATATGCCTTAATTTCTTTTTCCGTGTGTGTAAGTACTGTAGATTTTTGCTTTGACACAAAGCTTACACAGAATATAACAGTCTGTTTTAAACTGGTAACAACTTTGATCATACAAAAACCCTATCCTTTTTCTCCCCCCATATGTTGTTTCTGAAGTCACCATTTACATTTTTTTGCACTGTGCATCCATTCATCAATTATTGTACCTGTAATTATTTTTAATACTTTTGTCTTTTAACCTTTATACTAAATTCTTTACACACCACTGCTACAATATCAAAAGATTTTGTTCCTGGCTGTCTCTAGACACCTCAGCTATGCCAATCTTCCTAGAGATTCTTTGTGCGTGGTTATTCTCCTTGTTGGCTCTACGGTGTTGCTATTACCAAAGGAGGTTTGTAATTGGACTCCTGAGTCCTGCCAGGGCTATTTTCATTCATGGACAGTTGTTTACCTGTTTTTTTGTTGGGGGATGAAGACTATTATCTCCTACTCTGCCATCTTCTTTTCTGCCTTATCTAACTGGTTATGAACCTTCCATACAATATTGAATGGAGATACTGAGAACAGATACTGTTATGTTCTTGATCTTAGGGAAATTCCTCACCTTTTACCATGAAGTATGTTATCCATAGGGTTTTTATAGATGTTCTTTATCAAGAAGTTCCCTTCTTAGTTTCCTGGGCTTCTTTAACAGGAATGAATGTTGGATTCTGATAAATGTTTTTTCTCACTTGATGACTATTTTCACTTGTACCCCAAACTGCCTATCGCCATGTTCTGTACAAAGCTTTGGACCCCATGGATTTGAAGGCCACCTTAGATTCTGAGTTTGCCACGTTCCCCTCCCCCACCACCAGCTTTTCGGAGCACAGGCTTACAAACAGGTTGTGTTTTTTCCATTCTTCTCCCATAGTTAACTCTGCACTTTCCACGTGACTAGTAGCTAAGTGGATGGAGTTTATGACGAAGCTGAGCATGTGTTTCCAACAGGTTTGATATTACTCTTAGTATCAAAATACTCTGACTCAATCTGAGAAGTCTCTTTTGATCTAAACAAGCATTATTAGAGCTTTTATTAATAATGCTGTGATAGGAAACTTTTTTGTTACCTTAGATGGCTAGGATGCGGTCATCACAGCAAAGGTACAATAGTGAGTAGAGACAAGAGATGAGGAGAAGAAAAAATGCAGAAATGGTCTTTTGTCCATTCTTTGCTGTTGATTTGTAAAGGGAAGAGGCCCACTGTCACCTACTGCTGTTTACTAATAACGGCAATGGGTATAATCTCTAAGATACCATAAGAGGGAGAACAGCATGAGTCATTAATATGTAACTAAACAGAATTTCATACTAAACAAAGGCGTTCCACAGTTTATATATATATGTAAACATAATATATAAATATAAAAAATATAGTCATGATGAATACCTCAGTTCATCTGATCTCAGTAGAATGGGCAGATTATTCTCTCTCATTTGTTAGGAGGACACGCCCGAGGGACGTGCCCAGGAAGTGCATGTACCGGAGGTATGCGGCTGCGTGAATGCAGCCAAGTTTCAACGGGGGCTTCAGGCAGCAAGCAGACGAGGCTGAGGTCTGCTACTCCTGCGTATGTGCGCTGCTGGATTCACAGGTATCTTGTGGATCTGGACAGTGACAATGCGGTCCAAACCATAATGTAAGAGGCAAAGAAGAGCAGAGCCAGCTGGTACCTTACAGCCTTTAGAAAGGGAGAAGGTGGACCAAAGGACAAAACTGGGGTGTGAGCTCTTCTTTCTGCTTTTTCTCTTTCTCCTTTTCTTTAATTTTTTGTGGGTTTTTAAAAGAATCTTTTAAAAGATACATTCTGCGTGTCATTTGTTCCTGGTAAACACACACGCACAGAGAGAGAAGAGAAGTGTGGGTTGACAACAGAGCGACTCACTGATGGAAGGCCACACGTGGGCTGGCCAATACAATTTTTACTGGCAAAAAGAGTCTGTGGGCTAAATTATTTCTTAAGACTATTTATAAAACTATTTCCTATTTGGTACCTTTGTTTTCTGCGTGGAAATTTTACGAATTTCAGTTAGTTACCTAAATAAACATCTGTCAGAAACCAAGACAAGACTATTAATCTCATCTGCCGACAATGAAGCTAAGTCAGGAATTGAAATCTCGTTCCTCGAGGCCACGATCAGGTGAATACACCAGTCGGCTACACTAGCTCACCCAATCTAAACAGTGTGACTAAAGATAGGTGCTCAATATTGATGCCTCAAGTTCTTGATTGGCCATACTTTGTTCAGGGCATCAGATCTTGCACAAAATCTGAACTGAACTCAAGGAATACAGTACCAGTCTTGCCTGACAATCCAGAATTTCTCTCAAGCAAACAGATGGAAATGTTAGCAACCAAATGTTGCCTTTTCAGGTTACAGGAAGAAGTCATAGCAAGGGAACTAGTTCTTTGATGCTTTAATCCTGTTCAGTCTATTTACTAAGAGGAGAATTTGCTGAAGAAGAGCTTAAAATATTGCAAACCTACCAAGCACAGACTTTCTCAGTATTGGGTTGGCATTCACTAAAATTTACAATAATGTCAAAGTAAGATTTTGCAGTAATATTTCTTTTTCTCTAGCCAAGTTTTAATAGAAAATATTGAGGAAAACTCAGTATTCATCCAATGCATCTGCGTGCTTTTGACTAGTTAACATGTTAATCAAGAAAAGGATTGTGCTGTCCAACTATTAGACAGGTTATTTGGAAAAGAAAAAATATTTGTCTATGAATTTGTGGATGAAATGTTTCCAAGAAGAAATTATAAATGGGCCTTTATTTTAGTTCTCTCCAGTTCTGAGTGACAGGTTTAACATTCTTAGAAACCTTAAGACTATAATGACTACATCTTTAAAAGCCTCTAGGGATCCTTATACATAAATGTATCAGTCAGTAAATTATTTATCTATAAAATTAATCTTTCTAAACAGATTTCCACTGCCCTTTAATTTGAAAACTAAACTTCTGAGTCTCCACTTCAGCAACTTCATATCTGAAGAGCCTCCATCTGTAAAAACATTTCTAATGAAAACATGAAGACAACCCCCAGAGAAGCAAATAAAATGAGATTTAAGCATATAGCCTTTCTATAGTTACATTCCTAACAAGAGTGGATTCGAACTTGATGCCAAATTAAGGTTACCGAATACAATCAGTGAACACTCTAGTTCTTTCGGTTTTCGTGAAAAATGCAGGTGCTTATACAATTCTGTCTGAATTTCCCACGTACACGAAGATAGATGAGTTACATCTTGGTTTCCCTGAGTCACGGAAGCCAAGGGAAGAGGGGAGGAAGAAGCAAGCATAAGAATTGCTCCAGAGCAGGTAGCAGAAAAGGGAATGCTGGAAAGTCTCGGCTCCAGAGCCTGTGTTATAGTTGCCCAAACCCAAGTATCAAAGATGGGTTTACATTTTCACGTCGTACCCTATGAATAATTATTCAAGCAGACTTTATCCAGCGCTCCCGCACAAATCACTTCATTGCTTGGTAAGACCACCAACCAACAATAAGACTACAAAGCCTACTTTCGGCAACTTGAAATCCATTGTGAAAAATTCTCTATCCAGTTTATGTCCACGGTCTGGACTGTCTGCTCAATGGAACATCGTTTGTTGTGGGGTTTTTCTGGTCTTGGTTTTTGTTGTTCGACAACAAGACCTTAATTTTATAAAACATAGGTGTGTTACAGCAAGTTTCAAGGATCCGGCAATTCACCGTTAGAAGTCAGAGTGAAAAAGTAGCCATTAATTTTCAGTAACACTGGATTTTGTTAACAAAGGTACAACATTTAATGAAGCGTCTGATCCATTCCCACTGTCAGGGAATGAGAAGATAGGATCTTCCAGAATGGCCTGACAGGCCACTCATGTAGGAAGCAAGCTTTTTTTTAAATTGTGGTAAAATACATGTACATGAAATTGTCACCATTTTTAAGTGCATAATTCACTGGCATTAAATATATTCACAGGGCTGTGCAACCATTTCCACTATCCCTGATCCAGAACTTTTTCATCATCCTGAACAAATTCTGTCCCCACTCAGCACTCATTCTCACTCCCCGCCCCAACCCCTGGTAATTTGTACTCATTCTGTCTCCAAGCATTTGAAGCACAATTTTTATTTTATTTTTTATTTACTTATCTGTCAGAGAGAGAAAGAGGAGAGAGCATGGAGGGTAGGGGTAGAGAGAGAAGCAGGCTTCCTGCTGAGCAAGGAGCCTGATGTGGGGCTCGATCCTAGAAACCCGGGATCGTGATCTGAGCCGAAGGCAGACGCTTAACCGACTGAGCCACCCAGGCGTCCCAGGGCACAATTTTTTAAAAGCATGACAGTGCAACAAAGAAGTCGACTGCAGCGGGACCTAGGTATTAAGGTCGGGAGAGCCTGTTTTCTTTAGCATCTCCATCGTAGCTAATTTTTTATGGCTTTTGACTGGGAGACCATACACAATCTTTTCTTATTTCTTTATGGATACAACTATTGAGTGCCTGCATGTGGCAGGTGCTATTTTAGTCCTGGCATGTGGCAGAAAGTTAGCTGGACCTGTTCTCTGTCCTCCCTGACCTTACTCTGTGGTTAACCACGCTTCTCATTATTGCCAACCTTGGCAGAACACGGGGACGGTGTGCAATTCTGGTAAGATGCCAGGGGCCTTGTACCAGTAAGCATCGCCAGCACCACGGGAATGCTCAGAGATGTTACAGCGGAACATTTTTCACCTTTCACTATTAGTGCTCATCCCTCCTTTGGTAGGTAATTGATAGGAAGAGCGGAGCTATCTTCTTACTAGACCGACACACATTACACCGTTATTTTGGCCTTCTGCATCTCTCTATCCCTTCATTCAACATGTGATAAAACGTTGTCTACCATAGGAACTGCTTATAGAAAATTACTTCAGATTTTCTCTTATTTCTGGTTTTAAATAGAGACTCTGGGATTTCATTTATATGAAATGTCCAGAATCGCCAAAGCCACAGAGAAGTAGGTTAGTGGTCGCCAGGGGCTGGGCAGAGGGGAGAATGGGGAGTGACTTGCTAATCCCTATGGGATTTCCTCTGGGGATGATGAAAATGTTCTAGAATCAATAGTGGTGACGGCTGTACGACCGTGAGAATATACTAAAAACCCCTGAATTGTATCCTTTAAAAAGGTGAATTTTACGGTTGTGAATTATATCAATAAAAAGAATCAAGTCAGCTATTCCGTGAAGGTGGACACAGTGGTAGCGAGAGGCCAGATTTTAAAATTCTACACGTGGCTAGCAGAGGTCCATTCTTCAGACTGGAAGAACAGGCAGGATGTTCTGGGAACTGAGAGCTGGCATTCAGGCTGGGCAGCATCTGGACAGAGCAGCGAGTGGGCAAGAAAGTCATGTGGTCAGACCAGACTGTTCTCTTCCCTGGATGTTTGTGCGGTGCCCCAGTACGTCCTTAAATCAGACTCAGGCTCCCCCATCGGCAGACAGGAACCCGGGTCTGCTCGAAATTCCCGGGCTGCAGCGGTGAAGGAACTCGCCAGGTGTCCTGACGGGGCACCACCTTGACCTGGTCGACCTGCTCCACGCTTCGCACGCAGCATGCACCAGCCTCAGACGTGCAGACTCGGCTTCCTCCGTGTCAAGGAAGCATAGACACCTTAGAGGTAAACTTTGTTTCACCTGAAAATATCCGGCGAAAGGTCTGCCACTAGGTGTAGGAATGAGGAAGCCACCTCACTGAGCGGCGCCCCCCTTCATTCACCTACTGTGCGGACGCTCAACTTTCCGACCCCGACAGGAACTTCTCATTCGCACGAGATGGCCCGTTGCTGGAGGACCACAAAAAGGTGGTAAAATTTCACATGTTCCCAATTTTCAGACCTATGAAGGTAACGGGCAACGTATGCCCCTCACAACCCAAACCACAAAGCGACGGGGGGCGCCGGTCACGGCCTGCCCCGCGGAGAAGCAGACGTAACCGACCGCTCAGGAGCTCACTGTGGCACAGGATTCTCATTTTTCCTGGGGAAGTTCCAGAGCCAGAAGACGGCCTTACAGAAGGCGAAGTGAACCACACACCCGACGGGAAAGGTCCTTTCTGTTTCTCTGAATCTGAGGCCCCCTCTAGTGTTGGAAGAGAGTCACGCACAGCACGCAAGGCAAGCGAAGACACACTGCACCCTATTTCCCCAGGGGCCTCCCAAAACGAAAATACCTCCGGTCCATGCGTGTGGAAGGAGAATCAATGAGAGAAGTGTCTAACCATAATTAATATTTCACATTCCTGCTGTGATTCACAGAGTTGTTAGCCTCTCGTGCAGTACTTCCCTTCTCTGTCATTTACTGATGGGTTGTTTTTAGAAGATTAATACTTCGCTATTAAGGAAACAAAATAAAACACAGAATGCGTGTAGGGGCTTTATTTACTTTCCCAAAACAATACACCTCCTTGAAAACAAGAGAAAATTATTTTCATGTTTCCAAACTGCCTATTCTGCTTTTAGGGAAGTTCTCGGTAAACACTATGTATTTCCTAAAATATACTTAAATTTATTATATTTGGGAATCAGAAATTTTAAACTACTTATACTTTAAGACTCACCTAATCTGTGAATTTGCTAACAAACTCTGGAGAAGGAGGTGGGAAGTGTTGCCCTGAGGGCAAACGCTGGCTACGAAGAAGACGATGTACAGGAATTCTCAGAAGTTCGCAGAGAAGGGCACTACATAAATCCAATGACGTCATCTCGAATACTTTAAAAACCAATTGATTAAAAGTAGGGGGAGTTAAAAAATAGTCGTTTTTCACTCTTCTTTCTCAGCAGAAGCCTTTGTGCCTTTCTGCCTGTTACATTACAGAGGTTTGGGGTTAAGAACAAGCATTACTGTTAAGGGGAAAATAAAAAATCCTTCTTTCTCAAGAAAACAAAACAATACAATCTTGGGCACGAGTGGGCAGACGAACACCTTTTTAAACTCGCGACTTTCATCTTCCTGAAAGTTAGGAGCACAGTGAAAATTTGGAAGTTCAGTGGGTGTTGAAACAAGTTTATTCTGTGTTAACTTTATTTAAATAAATGCCTAGTTTGTCATTCAGGAGAGCCTAGCGCTTCTCTGCATTGATCTTGCTTTCTGTTTTCAAACTTGTCACTTGCAAATGTTACAAGTTAAAAGCACAGGCTGTCTAAAGTAAGTTAAATAAAACTGTTTACAATTGGCCTCAACTTTCGAGATAGCTGTATTCAAATGAATAGGACGCAGCATTTTTAAAGTGCAACACATACTCTTTTGGCTCAACGTGAAAAATTATACAACTGGAAATTACTGCAGTCATTTCTCTAAGGACACATCTCGTGAAAAGCTGTTGTGAAAGTTAGCTATGAAATTATAAATTATGAGAAACACTGAAAAGTCATTTAAAATGAGTATAAAAATGCAATTACAAATAAAACCAGAGTGGGAGAGGTAGCATAAAGTAAATAAAATCAAATAAATACTGTACAGTAACATACAAAATTTTGCTTATAAAAAATTGAAATCTGGTTTTAAAACATCCATTTTCCCTTCTTTTGAGGGGTTTACAATGAAATTAAAATTTAGGCCTGGAGTCTCTGTAAAGATTTTCCAAATGTTATTAATTACTGGCATTGCTTTTTGCCAAAACCTCTCTGATCTGTCGGTCTAGTTCACTTATTATTCGATCCTCGTGATTATACACACCCGTCCTCATCAAAGTATCCCTTTCTTCTATGAGTCGAGTCAAATAATCATCCAAACCTTCTTCCAGGGTATTGCCACGTGGGCTGTCCATTTTTCCACTCGCAATCTCTCTGGAATCCTGGTACTGTTTCTGTTCTTGTTGCCTTAACCTGAGAAGTCAAGAACAAATGCCACTCTAAGCAGGCAACAAGTGCTGTTTTGGTTTTTGATTTTTTTTTAGTTAACAAAACACTGTTTCAAAAAATGATTTAATGGGAAATTATGTCTGTAGCATTATTTTCAGGAAGATAACAAAAACCAGTATTCCGCTTGGCTAGCCAGAGTCCTCATGCTCATAAAAGACAGTTTTGAAAACAATACTTGTTTTTCTAATTATAAAATAGACACAAACTGTAGCAGTTCTAGAAATACACACACACAAAATCGTGATGATCTTATCCAGAGATAACCAATCTAAGTAATAATTTTCTGTATTTCTTTTCAATTAAAAATGTGTATGTACCTTAAATAGTTTTCTAAAAAATTCATCAATTTTTTAGTATAGAGGCAAGGCTGTATACTACTTTTTTCCCCACTTATAAAATGTTTTCCTACATCTTTCAGTGTCTTCTAAAGGGCTTCACCACATTCCTTCACTTGGAGGTACCCTTCTTTAATCACCCTTTATTGCTGGTCTTTAGGTTGTTGGTAAATCTTTGTTTTTGTTGTTTTGAACAAAATTTCCTGAAGTCACTCAACAAATATCTGTATGTACCCAACAGTGCTAGGTGTTGGGGATACTGCAGTGGACTCAAGAGGAAAACTCTTTACTATTACAGAGCTTTTATCACCAAGTGTTTGTAGAAAGTGACATTGTTTCCATGTGAATGCCTGGTTCAGACGGCATGTACCTTTTAAGATTTTGTATGTTTGTGACGCCTCATCTAGGAGTCAGAGAAGGGACAGCAGGTACCAGACTGGGACCTGGGTGTTTCCAGTGGAATACTGTTAATCACGTGGCCTTGCGAATGTTAAGTATACTTACTATACTTTCCCCCAGTGATTGTAACACCAACTTTGGACAGCCGAGTATGTTTTAATTGAGTATGTACAATTAAGAGATAACTTCATACTCCTTTATGCAAGTGGCTACAAAAATGTTTTAATTTGCAACTACTCCTAAATTTTATCTTTATAAATGGGAAGGGTGAAGCAGTTGAGTCTAAAGCCCCTGCTTCTGAATGGTCTTCAGGATAAGTACGCCCATGAGGACCAAATCCACTTCTGAATTTATGCAGAGTGGGGAAGAGGCAGAAGAGCCAGTGAGGAGAGTCCTGCACTCACAGACAGGGAGGACTTGGCCCCAGAAAGGGTGTAGGACTGTTGATAGTATATACTTTGGTTTCTTCATATGATCCCTTAAGATTCCCCACAAAAGAACATGAAACTGAACTATCCAGTCCAAGATAGACATCAAACATCTCCATCTGTTCTAAGAGAAAAAAACCTAAGTAGTCAAAGCACTGTGCTTTGGGACTCGGGTGGCAATCAAGTGGTTAATGGGACAGGGGTACAAATTAGAGCAATCCCTGTGGATGTTCCCTCTACTTTAATTCTTAGAGCTTTCTTGGACAAAGAGGTCCTGTATGCAAACTAGTAACATACAACCTCAAACTATGTATGAGAAAGCCCAGCCATTTTCTTGTTCATCTGTTGATGCATGAAGGATACACAGAATTTTTACACCAGTGATAGACGGTCCCTACTGCATCTTTACTAAAATGCAAATCACCAATCAGGCTCACAGTAGAATTTTAGAACCTTGTAGCTGAAGAAAGCCACAAAGTTAACAAGGGAAACTTGACGGCCCTGACTGACACTATGTCTGGACTTCACCTGCACACTCTTGTCACTAGGAACCTACGACTTTGTGGAAGTGTTCTGCAGAACGTTCCTTCTTATACTGAACTTGGTATGTCGCCTTATCCTTTCCATCCGCTGGCTATGATTCTGTTCAAGAGGGGCACCTACTTCTCTTTAACTTGGGAGCCCTCCAGATACCTGGACAGCTATCTAATGCTTTGTCCTAGAGTTCTCACGTTCAACTTACCTCTCTCCTGACCACCTTTTTGGTCACATTCCCCTGGAAGCTCTCTAGGAAGCTGGCTGATCTGAAAACGTGTTGCACATCGGTACGAACACCCAGGAGTGGTGGAACCAGTGCGGAGTTGTGAACACTTCTGCCAATGCCCTGTGAGAGCCACGTCACACTGCTGCTAGCGGTCCCGTGCGTCCTCCCAGCCTTCCTCACATCAACGGTCTGCTCCTGTCTTTCCCATCACTTATGAGGTCTGCCTTATAATTCATACAGGGGGCTCTTGGTTCTAATGTACTCAGTGGTTTAAGTCCTTGCTAAATCCTAATTTATTAAGATATTAACGATAAGACTCAATTTTGCACAATCTGCAAATTTGATAGCCAAATAGCTATCTGCATTTAAGCCACCAAAACCGTGCTTAGCAAACAGCAGAAGCTTAACACCTATATACTAAACTAAACTAAAACCACAAAAAAGAAAAAAATACTGTATGTATATGACAGCAAAATTTTAGAAGGCAAGGGTCACGTTATTTATAACATCTTCCATGTCTATAACACAGTGGTAGGTTCTCCTACTGGAACTCCCATTTCTGTATGGGGGAGAAAAAGGGAATTTTTTGGTTATTATACCTGTTTAATTCATTTCTGATATCCAACAATTCTTGTCTCTCGGTCTTCACCGTATCTTTTTCCTCAGCAGCCAGGTAACGGAGCCTCATCTGTTCCAGTTCTTCTTGCTGTTTTTTAAGTCGAGCCATTTGACTTTCTTGCTCCCGCTGGAAAGAAAGAAACAAGCCAGAACTCGAATGTGAGGAGTAAATATATTTTGTACGACCTTGACTTGTGATCATAATCCCGCTGGACAGGACCCATGACACAGCCATGCGCTCTCATTCCGAGACGCACACTGTCTGGAAAGGGCCAGGTTCTGTCGAACAGTGCCGTCGTCTTGCGGCCAGCCACAGCCGTCCAGGGCGCAGTCCGTGACTGAGGTTAGCGAAAGGCCGTAAGAGAACCCGAGGTGCAGGCAGGAAGAGTCTGCTGGCAACACAATGAGTTGCCACAAGGACCAGTGGCAAAAGCATCTAAGAAACAGTTAATTATACAAAAAGATACACCGCGAAAAACCAAATGAACGGTCTCTGCACTGGTCACTAATTCCTCGTCCACCTCAGGTCATCATACACCTTTCTACTCTTTACGTTCACACAAGAACCTGCACATAGGACAAACTGTCTTTAAAATAAATGTGCAACCGTCCCCAGAGTGGATATCCGCGGTTGAGTCAACCCCTCTCTCAGTAACGGGACGCGTCTGGTACCACAGGTGGGGCTGCGAACACCCCATCATCACACAGAGTCAGCTCGTGGTTCTTTGCACAGATTTCTGTAGGGACGGGTGCTCTGCTTTCGTTAGGACCGAAACCCCAAAGGGGAGAGCTCTATCAGTAGGTATATGTCATCCTCTGTTTTTCAACATAAACTTTTTTTACCGTTATTGGTAAACAGAGTTCTTACACATGCTAAGTGTACAGGGTGATAAGATTTTACAGAGCAAACTACTCCATGCAGATCATGAAACAGAAGCCCCCTGTGCTTCCTCCGACCCACTAACCACCCCTCC
The DNA here is from genome assembly GCF_004348235.1 of Phoca vitulina. NCBI lineage: Eukaryota > Metazoa > Chordata > Mammalia > Carnivora > Phocidae > Phoca > Phoca vitulina. The sequence continues at coordinate 15,271,703 of NW_022589735.1, read as the reverse complement.
TTTCCTCAAGATAACTGCTGCCCTAATTTTTTACGCCACAAATAAGACGTGACTGCTTGAACTTCACAGAAATGGAATTCTAGGTATTACTTCACGTGTGGCTTCTTTAAGTTAACACTGTTTTGCAGATTGATTTGTATTCGGTAGAGCTGATGATTGCCGTTACTACATAGTATTACACTGGATGAACATACAATCTTTTCATTCCGCTGTGGAGGGCACTCGGGGTTAGTTTGAAGTTGTGTTCTCTAACGCTGATGTAAATATTACTGTACATGTCTACGGGCTCATGTTTGTATGCCTTTCTATTGGGTATATACCTAGGATTCAAACAGAAGGGCCACAGGGTAGGAGAAATTCAGTATTAATAAGCACTGTTTTCAAAGTAGTAGTACTAATTTATACTTCCCTATGAGCATTCCAGTGCTCTATATTCTTACCAGTACTTGGTAATATAATTCTTTCTGCATTAAAACCATTTTGATAGGTTTATGTGGCGGTATCTCGCTGTAAATTTATTTTGCATTTTTTTCCAAGACTAATGAGGTTGAACACGGTTTAGTATTTAAACGGCATTCTTCTTTTGTAAAGTTCCTGTTCAACCATGTGGCACTTTGCTCTACTTGGTTATGCATTTTTCCTTACTGATATATTTATGTACCTTATATAGACAGGGATAAGTCTTTTGTTGGTTATTTAAATTGCAAATATTTTCCACTAGTTTTGTCTTGCCTTTTCATTTCTGTAATGGTGTTTTTTACTTAATTTTAACATAGTCCAAATTTATTCTTTTCTAGCTAGTGCCTTCTATGTCCAATTTAAGCAATTTTTTGCCTGCCTCAGTCTTGAAGAGACTCTTGTATGAAGATGCTCTTTTATACCATCTTGAAGCTTCATTTAGATCAATAATTCATATGCAATGGGTTTTGAGTATGTGTGAGATCGTTTCTTTCTTCCCCCCTATAGAGCTTCAACTGACATGGCAACACTTACTAAAAAAATATCCTCTCCTACTGCTTGGCAGTAACACCACTCACGACTCTCTAACCTGATCTATTTCTCTACCTTTGCATTAAATCATACTGCCTTAATACTGTAACTTTTTAAAATAATCAATCTTGATAAGTGATAGTCTATTTTCATATAAATCTGTTTCTATGGCTGGGGAAAAAAAAGGCCCCTGGGATTTATGATTATGCCTAATCTTCAGATCACCTTGGCCAAAACCATTATCTTTACAATACTGATTCTGTCATCAGTGAACACTGTTTACTTCTTCAATTATGTAGGTCTTTATTTAATTTCACTGAATGTTTTATACTTTTCTATATACTAAGGGTAACAATTTTCTTAGAATATGCTCCGAGGTATTTCTTCTTTTGAGATGTTATTGTAAACGGCAGAGTTTTTAAATTCTCGTTTTCTATTTGGCTCTAGTATAGAGAATTAACATTGACATTTGGTTTCCAGCAAACTTGCTAAACTCACTAATTCTAGATCTTCTGTAGATACTTTTTGGTTTTCTAAGTGTGTCATCTACAAATAATAGCAGTTTTATTTTCTCCTTTCCAACTAATAAACCCTTTTGATTTTTTTCTCCTTTGTTTTCTTAAGGTGGTAAACCACCATGTTTGCTTTTGTTTAATAAACCCTGTTGTGATTGTTATAAGTGGTTTATCAATGTTCCTGGGACTGTCCAATTTATTTTGTTCTTGTAATGTCCTTGTCAGATTTGGGAATCAAGATTATGCTAGTCTCATTTAGAAAAGAGGAGTGTTCAGTCTTCCTACTTCCTGAAACAGTTTGTCTACAATTAGTGGTATTTCTAAAATTTTTACTAAAATTCAAATGTGTAGCCATCTAGGCCTAGAGCCTTTATATGAAAGTTTTTCATTACAGATTGAATTTCCTTAACAGCTATCCAATGAATATTTTCTATTTCTTCTTGTGTCAGTTTTGTAAGTTCTGTCTCTCAAGTTTACAGAAAATTTTTATTACCATTCTCTTATCTCTTTCAATGACTATGAGATCAATAGCCCTGTGTCCCCGTTTTATTCTTGATGTTGGAAGTTAGGGCATATTCTTTTTGTCCTTGAACACTGCCATGAAGGACGTCTTTTCAAGAAAGAACGTTTTGCTTTGTTGATTCTGTTGTATATTTTCCCATTTCCTTAATTTTTATTCATCCCTTTCTTCTAACTGCCTTAATTTCTTATTCTTACCACCTGAAAGGAATATTTAAAGAATATTTTTTTTGCTTTTCTTATTTTTTAAGTGCACTCAAGGTTATAAAATTTCCCGCTAAGCACAGTTTGCATTAAATCTCCTGTCTTGATATGCTGTATTATTTTTTGGTTCAAAACATTTTCTAATTTCACTTGTGGTTTTCAGTTCAGCTATGGGTAATTAGAAGTGAAGTACTTAATTTTCAATCATTTGGGGATATGAGCTTTTCGTTATTAATTTTTAGATTAATCTCACTGTGGACAGAAGATACTCTCAATTACAACCTTATGAAATTTGTTGAGAATAGTGTGATCTTGCATGTGAGCAATGTGGCTAAATGTTCCATGTGTACTAGAATATGTGTATTTTAGATTTCTTATAAAATATTCTATATATACCAATGGTTGTGTTGTTTAAATCTTCTAAATCGTTACTGCTTTTCTTGTTTGCTCTATCACTTCCTTGGAGAGTTACAGTAAAATGTACCGTTATTAATTTGTCTATCTTTCCTTTAATACTAAAGTTTATTGAGCGATAGAAAGCTTCAGAAGAGAGAGGGGGGACCCGAGAGGGTTGCCTCCTTTTAGTTCTCTTGATTTGTTTGCTTCATATAAATTTGTGGCTGTTGCCAAGTGCACACACAGGTAGAACTGTTGTCATCTTCCAGGTGAACTGACCCTTTTATGATGATGAACACTATCCACGGGTGTCGCCCTGAAGTCTACTTTGCCTGACAAAAGTAGTGCTAGATTGGCTTTCTTGTGATTGGTATTAATGTGGTACATACTTTTCCCTCTTTCAAATTTATCCATTCTGTATCCTTACCTTTAAGCTGTGTCCTTTCTAAGTAGCATACTGCTGTTGTTTTTAGTTTTTCATGTAATATTTGTCTCTAATGACAGTATTTGGTCCATTTTATTTAAAGCAATTGGTCATATAACTGGTTTAAATCTTTACATGTTAGGACGCTGTACTTGTTCCATCTTTTTGATGTTATTCTCTCCTCTGGTCTTTTTTAGATTAATCCTTTGTCTTTTCACCCGTGCCCCCGCCGCCCCCCCTTTTCAGCTTCTTATTATTTCTTAAAAAAGAGTAAAAATGACTAATACAGATCAGGACTTTGACAACTTCACAAATAATGGAACATACTTTAAACATTTTAACTCTATTTGTTCCTCCATCTCTCTTCTACTTTGTCCTTCTAGGTTTTTGTCATGAATTTTAATTCTATGTATATCAAACTCAACAAATGCTGTGAGCGTTGTTTTCTACAATCAATATGTAGTCAGATATTTATTTCCATTGCTGTTTATTCTCCTGTTTTTGTCTGGAATTATTTTCCTTCTGCCTGAAGAACACCTTATATTTTTACTCTAGGTTTGCCATGACAAAGTCTCCCAATTTTTGTTAGTCTGAAAAGTCTTATGTCACTGTTACTTACGAAGAACATTTTCACTGCATACAGAACTTGAGGTTGGCAGTTATTTTCTTTCAGTACTTCACGGATCTTACTCTATTATCTTATGAATTCCTTCGCTGCTGTTGTAAAGGCATCTGTCTGGATTGTTGCTCCCATGAAGGCCATGTCTTCCTGTACCTCCATCCCTTACGGTTTTCATTGCTTTTTTGTCAATTTTACTATTATGAATCTAGGTATGTTTTACTTTGTATTTATTCTGTTTAGAGTTCATAAATAGTCTTCAATCTGTAAACTGATACCTTTTGCACTTTCAGAGAATTCTCACCTAGTTCAAATACGGCTTTCTCTTCCATTCTGTTGTCTTCTGAGGGCTTGCTAGAAGCTTAATATTTGTGTCTCCCCCAAATGCATACAGGTTTCCCACCTTTTTGAAAGTTGGTATTACACTGCTTCGTTGTTATGAAAAACCTACATTAGTATGGTTTTTGCTAAACAAATCTAAAGAGGAGTTCCCCTACTACAAAAAAGCCATCATCATACTAATGTAGGTCTTTTGTAAAAGCAAAGTGGCAAAACACCAACTGGGGGAAAGTTGGGGATACTCTCTACTTTGCACCATTTTGACTTCCAAGAAGTTTTACAGGAACCCTCTACTTTCGGATAGCTGGGGAAATGTGTGTAATGAAACCTAATCCCCATTTTGAGCTGTTAGGGGATGGGGCCTTTGGGAGGTGATTAGGTCATGAAGGTGAGCCCTCATAAATGGGATTACTGCTCCTACCAAAGAGGTCCAGGGGCGCCTGGGTGGCTCAGTTGGTTAAGCATCTGCCTTCGGCTCAGGTCATGATCCTGGAGTCCCGGGATCGAGTCCCGCATCGGGCTCCCTGCTCAGCGGGGAGCCTGCTTCTCCCTCTGACCCTCCCCCTCTCATGCTCTCTCTATCTCATTCTCTCTCTCAAATATATAAATAAAAAAATCTTTAAAAAAAAAAAAAGAGGTCCAACAGAGCTCCCTGGTGCCTCCACCACATGAGGACGCAGAAAAAAGGTGGCCATTTATGAACTGGGAAGCAGGCCCTCACTAAACATAGAACCTGACCACACCAGCACTATGATCTTGGCCTTCCAGCCCCCACAACTTTGAGAAACCAATCTGTTGTTCGTTAAGTCTGTGGTCTTTTGTTATGGCCGCCCAAACAGACTAAGACAGGGTCTCAGTTACACACAAAAGGGAGTCAGTCTTGTATAGTCTATCCCACGTGACGCTCAAGTTCTTGGCTAAATTTTCCATCTCTCCCCGCCCCCCCCCCCTTTCAGTTTGGATGCTTTTTATTGACTTCGCCTGAGACATCCTTGGGTCTGCTATATCGAATATGCTGTTAATTCATCTACTGAATTCTTACACTGCATTTAAAATACTTCTCAGTTCTAGAATTTCTATATCATCCAAAAGATTCCAATCTTTACTACAGTTCTCCATCGTATCACCTATTTTCTAGAACAGAGTGATAGTAGTTATTTCAAATTTGGCTTCTGGTGATTTGAAAATCTGGATTACCTTTGACTTACTTCTACTGAGCCCAAGACATAAAAAGGCATTCCCCAGTGAAACCACACCAGTGGTTAATAAAGAAATGAAAAGATGCTCCAAAGAAGTAATCAAGGATATGAAAACTGAAGCCACAAAGTGATACTATTTCAGACCCACCAAACTGGAAAAAATTAATACATGTTATAATAGCCAAGTGTTGGATATGGTATGAAGAATAACAATTACACAGCACTCTTGGGAACTGAAAAGTTGTACAACCACTTTGGAAAGTAATTTGGCCATATTTAGCAAAGCAGAAGAAACCAGTGAACTCTTTTACCAGAAACTCTACTTTTTGATATAAACTCTAGAGAAACTTGGGACACATGCAAAAATTTTCAGTGTTGTCTTATTCTAAGTTAAAAAAAAAAAATCACTGAAAAAGGACTGGATAAATTGTGCTATGTTCATATATTTGTTTTATAAAGCAATAAAAATGAACTATAGCTAAATCTTAAAAGCAATCTTAACTCATACAATGTAGACAACAGAATGATTCCATCTATATATAAAGTTCAAAAACACACAAAAGAAAAGCAAAGGAAGAATAAATACCAAATTTAGGCAAGTAGTCCGTCACCTCTGGAGGGGCTGCAGTTGAGAAAAGGCACACGGAGGGCTTCTAAAGCACTGATAATGCTCTGTTTCTTAAAATAGAAGGTGGTGGTTGGGATGTATAAGAATCTTTTTTTTTCCCCTCCTTTTTGGACTGTTAGGATAGATTTCTTTTAAAAAGTTAATTATTAAAAAAGAAAGGACAAGAAAGCGCAACAAAAATATATCAAATTGTTACCTCTAGCTGAGGAGGGGATAAGATTACTGGTGATTACTATTTTCTGTGTTATGCAGTGTTGCAAAATTTGCATTTGTTTACAATTAAGCAAGCATAATTACAAGCAGGAAAAAAAATACTAAAAGCCAATTATATGATGTTAGCTTACTCTGTAAAATTGTCACTTTATGAAACTGGAAACATTCTAGTTCTAAAATATTGAAGAAAAGCCTTTAAATGCCTCGCATTTTTCTTCAAGTATATGGCATTAATAATCATCACACATGCATGCACAAAAATTAGAGGTTAGAGAAAGAAATCCTCTCTGTTGCCAGGTGCTCTGGGTTAAGGGCTCCTCCATCAAGTGAGTATAATCTTTACTTTGCCTTAGCTGCCTATAAATCCAGAGAGGAGATGTAAACATGCATACACTAGACTAAACAGCGGCTAAAAAGTGACCACTACTGACTCTCCCACTCACACATACCATGTAAGTCTGTGGGAAAAACTTACAACGAAACTAAGGAACTCAAGTCAAGTTTTCTGAAAATAACCCAGAGCTGACAAGTCAGTAGGAGGGCCTGGACGGTTTCAAGACACAGTTTTTAACCAAGACTTGGACCTCCAACTGTTTTCTTAAACAAAGATTTACATCCCCTCCTTGGCTAAATTACTTAGAAATTAATCAAATTAATTACCCCGAGTGGATAAGCAGGAGGCTGGACAAGATAGTGCTGATGTCAGCCAATGAAGTCTGTGTTGTTTTAACTAAATACATCAGAGCTTAGTTTTAAACAGATCTACTGTGCACAAATATGGTAAGGGACCCACATCCTACCCCAAATCTTCCTTCTGTTTCCTGTCCTGGGAACAAATGTACCTAGTTTTAATGGATCTGACATAATGAAAATGTTAAATTTTCTCCACCAACAAATTCATACCTCTTAATGACTGATTATTATTTTTTTTTTAGAAGTAGTGGCTTTTATTCTACCTAATTATTTTCTAGGGTGACAAGAAATGTTTTTAAACATATTATTTAGAAAACAAAAGTTAAAGCGACAACCTTGAGTAACTGTAGAACAAGGAAACTCAAGTGTTTGGGTTTAAAAATATTTCTACAGTGTATCTTCATGGACGTGGGGGGAAAAGAAACTAAATTTCCCCGTAACTGTCTAACAATCAGAATTCTTTAAAGATCTATGCTACACACTGTAACAAAGATATCAAATCCAGAATGTCTGGGGCTCATTTCCTTGTTTTCTAAGTTCGGACCCATTTAATGTTCTATTTTACAGCCGTCTTTCCCGTTTGCAAAGACCAACAATAACAACACAAAATTACAGCTTGGAAACACAGATTTTTATGGTCGTGAGGCAGAAGAAAAGATTTTTTTTTTCTAAATCATTAGAAGAGTATGATTTTTTAATTCACAAATTGACTATACTGGGTCACCTTTGAGTAATGGAAATCTGTTTAAACATTCTTTTGGCAATAGGCACCAAGCATTAGATCTTATTTCCAAGCTTTACCAGCTGGGTTTTGTCATTAACATTTATTAACAATCTAAGATATGGCTTTCCCCGTCTAATCCGTACTACACAAATGTTTTGTATGGCCCTCCAGAGGATTTTGCTGTGACAAATTACTGGCAGAGATTATAGCCCCGTGGCTATTCACCAGAGGCAATGTAAAATTAACATGGTACTAATCCAATTTAAACAAGAAGTTGCACAAACAGTCCTCTGCACAAAAGCAGATAGAGGATTCCAATTTTATATTCAAACACAATAAATGTGTTTTTAATAAAAAGTTCTAAAAAAATTGGATTTTCACACATATGAATTGTGCCTATTTGATGAAGTTATTCATTTTAAACCTGCAAAAAATAGTTAGTGGCTCTTGCATTTCTTCCTAAGTGCCGAACCTCAAAAGTCGTCTGTAGACCATCAGTGATGCCTAGTGACCTCAAAGTTTGTTTACAGTGTTGTTTCCAAAGCAGAAAGTTTGTGGGATAAGGAACAGAATTACTCTGCAGGGAAGATCACTGCACTCAAAGAATAAGACTCTTTTCTTGAGCAAATAGTTCAGAGGTGAGCCAATAATGTAGGGCTGTTTTCTTCTTAATACAGACACTAACTCCAAGGGAAGCATCTGACTTTTGTGAAGATAACCTCTCTGTTCGGAGGAACAAACACCAAAATTACTTTGCCCATGGTTTTTAGGCAAGAGGGTAGAAAAGACATAGGAAGAAAGGGTAAACAGAAAAGAAGGGATTAAATGAGAAGAGCAAGAAATAGCAAAAGTGTACAAGGACCGCCTGTGATAGGAAGGAAGGGCAGGTGGGTGGCAGCCTTTTTGAGACAATTCTAATGAAATTCTGTTTCAGTAATTAGGGCATTTCCTTTGGAGAAAAGAGTCCTCACTAATCAACAGCTAATACTTTTCTACCTTTTCAGTACTGATTCTGGTAATGGCTTCTAATGAATTACCATTCTCTGAGTCTCTGAGCCTTCACTACGTAACTTTTCTTCAGCTGCAGGCACCATCTTCCACGTCTTCCCCATCTACTCTCGGTTGTAAGACTGGAAATGATAGCCAATCTGATCGTGGTATTTCAAACACTCTTTCAAACACTGTCCCCTTAGCTTTGAGGGAGCTGGGTATACAATGGTAAGCCCACTGTCCTCTTATTTTTCTATTTTGGGGCTAACTTCATTTGGATATCTCACCACCCTGCTAGACCCTGGAGAACTATCAGTCCTCCCAGCTGGACGCGGGGTTCCCCATGAGACAGCGCCGCTCTGTGGGGAGCATCCACTCGTGTGCAAGGGGCACCATAGGCTCCCAGTAAGGACAGGCTGACAGAAAGAGGGAAAGGGAGAACTACAGACTCCATGCTCTCTCATCTCTTTAGGACGTTCTACAGATTCTCTGGTGTATCTGCACGTTTAGGATTTTTTTTTTCCTTCTATACAGTTTTCTAAAGAACATCTATAAAACTACCATGTAAATACAAAGTACTGTTATTACTCAAACTATATCCTACCCACTTCCCTGTTGCTATTACTATATAACCACATCCGCCGCTTCTGTAGACTTAAAAATCTGAAATTGTTGACTAGAACACCGTAGTACCAAATCCCTCCAATATTTTTCTGTCCCCAAAAATATCCAAAGCTACCAACCCATTAGGTCCCCGCTGCCACAACAGTTTTAGGGCTCCGTTCCTTTTAACGGTTAACCATGTATTGAGCACATCCTAGTACCAAACCTGTATTAAACGCTGTATAAACCACTCATTCAATTCTCAGAACCACCTGTGAGGAGAAATTAGTCTCCTCATTTGTACGGTGAAAAATCAAGAGGTAGAGCCAAGATTCACCTCACCTCTCAGGACAGGTTCTAAACCACCTCTGAGAGAATTTGAATCCCGTCACTTTTAACAGCTACTCCCAACGCATTATTTCCTCGTTCCCAATTCCTCGGGCTTCTCCACCTTGTACCGTATGTAACCTAAGGCCCTTGGCATCGTGGCTTCAGCTTCTTCCTGCTCGAAGTCACTCAGTTCTCACCGTCAGAGCTTGCCTATCTAAGTCAGGGATGCCACTTTCCTGGCTGGGATGTGCCAAGCCGTGACTTGTGCCTCAGTACTTTGTCAGAAATCCCTAAAGCCTTCCCTGGCTCCCTTTGTTTTTCTTGAAATTCTTGCATTATTTGGCTTCTAGGGAATAAAAAGATAACATGAAAAAAGGGGAAAGAGCCTGGACTCCAGTCCTCGGCTGCTCGCTCATGATCTGTGTGAGCAGGTGCACCTGACTTAACTTCTCTAAGTCTCAGTGTCTTTCGTCTGGAAGATGGAAATAAAATTACCTGCCGCAGAGGGATCTTGGTTAGGGTGAAATGACAAGAAGTGAGCGGCTGGAAATCACTGTCATGATCACCCTCTTTCTAGCTGCCGCCTGCAGCATCAGCTCTCCTCTGTCCTCTGCAAACCTAAGGATACTCAGTTCTGTCTGCCACGGCTTTAATTCTCGCCTCTGCAAGGGAGTCCTTGCTCTGTTCTTAAGCCCCATCAGCCTCCCTACACCGGATCCATATTTCTGACTGCTTGCTGAATTTCTCTCTGCAGAAGTTAAAATGTTCAACTTTGCAAGTCCTATCTCCTTCTCATCTTAATACTGCATTTCCGTACTGGAAAACTATTTCCAGATGGTAAGGCTTTAGCCTTGGCCATCAACTTTGACTTTCTACTCCGCATTAAAATCAGGTAGATGGTGCTACACACCATCTACCAAAACTACTTTTTTTTTCTTTTTTTTACAAGAATCTGTGTGTCCCGTTCCCACTGAAGTTCCAGTCCTTATCGCCCAAAATGACCACTACAAGGGGTCCTTCTCTGGGGTCCAAGTACAGTCTGTGCTTTCCAACTCCGTGCCTGTTTGCCATAATCATTTCAGTGATTTTATTTCCAGCATTTCCCTCACTACTTTCCTCAATCACAACCCACTCACCAGAGGTCTATCTCAAATACCTCCTCTTCCACAACACCTTTCTTAAGTGCTATAAAATAGATGTACTTTCCTCTCCTGACTACTCTGGATGGTTCTTCTCGGGCTCTTTTAAATATAAATGTTATACTTGTACTTTTCTTCCCTACTACTAAATTGCAAGCTCCCTGAGGGAAAGACTTAAGTTTTACCTACATCAATAAATCTAGGACAGTAGCTTCAATACAGGAGGCCCCCAGTTACACTCATCTATCCTTAGTCCTGTGAACTTTCATGGTCATTCTGTGTCATCTCAACTCTTCTAGGAGCTATGTTAAGGCAAATTGTACTATTAATTCTCCTGTAGTCTTGGACATAATTCTCTATGAGGGCAGGAAGCGATTAATACGATACCACAAAGATGTTTAATAGCATTTAATGGTCATGGAGACAGATATAAAGAATACAAATTTGAAAGGCCCTATGTGCCAAATTTCATTCAGAATAAAACTGTTAAAAGGCAGAAGTTAGAATAAAGCTAACCATTACTGGTCCTTAAAAGTGTGAGGTCAAGTAGGTTGGAGTCTAGAAAACCTTGCTCACATTTTACTTGATCTTAATCATCTGAGGAAATTGCACCCCAAAATAAGATTAATTTCTCCTGAGGCTTACGGCATTTGTTATCAAGTAGGAAGAAGGAGGGGGAAGAAAAGTAACGTAAGAAGAACTCAGGAAACCACTATCACTTTTTAAATTCTTGTAAAATTATGCAAAAATTGTCTCTCCTTTTCTTCGTTGAATAAATGCCTATGTCTTCTAGGAATAACATTTAAAATAAGCTCTTCAGTTGGAGGACATGTTAAATTTTTTAAGTTATTCTTAAAGTTCTCTCCTGAACAGTATTTTCAATGGAAGGAATTTATACTAAGAGGAAAAAAAATGGGCATTTTATAAGTGAAAGTAAAATAAATTATTCCCACTTTCTTCTGGGGAGGATAGTTGGCTATTTAAAAAAAAAAAAGAGACCTAAAAGCTCTTTTTTTTTTAATTAAGATTAAAAGATCTTTAAAAAAGCCCCTAACCTCCTAATGTCAGAAATAGCCCTGGAAATTGAAATGGACACATCTGAACATAAGACATATTGCCAAATACACATACTTGTAAAGAATCAAGGGACAAAAAGACATAAAACGAACAATCCATCATCAGCTATAAACTACATACCTGTTTAAGTCTGGCAAGTTCTTTCAAAGCTCGTCCCCACTGCTGCTTGTAATGCAGTTTAGACTTAGTTGCAGATTCCAACTTCCTTTCAAGTTCAACCTAACAGTGATTAAAATCGTATCAAGTGAAACACTATACCACTGTGTACAATCACTGAAAGATAATATATACAAAGAGTCTGGCTTAAGAAAAGAGTTTATATAGTGTAACATACGACATCATCTAAAACTGTTATATAATTTACTATAAATATTATGGCACATGAACATTTTCTTGTTTAAAATATAGTCGTATTTTTACTGCCTAACAGCCTATACTAAAAGGAACTGAATCAGTCTTAACCTCCAGACAGTTACTATAAATGTATTAAAACGTGTAGAGAGTGCAAAACACATTAATTTTTTACAAAAAGCAGTTCTTACTGTTAGCATTCCAATTCAGCAGGCACTCTAAATCTGAGAAACCAAGTTATTCCTTTTGGAGGCCTATCATGACATGGAACTTGGTCTTACAACAAAAAGACCTAGTAGAGATACTTTCATATTCTGGCAAAAATCATAAAATGCTGAAAACAGTGAAACGTTTTATCAGAAAGCAGTTTACTAAGAAAGAGTACAAAGTGAAAAATATTTTAAGAATGTTAAAATAAACCCGAGAGTAGGAAAAATAATGCTCCTAATAACATTCATCTAACTCTTATTTTCTATTTTTCCTCAAATATATAAAGAAAAACATGAAAGTGATTCCATAAAAAAATGGTTATTTATACTTGCAGCAGGCAATCTGTTGTGCATGAACTGAAGCCAACTTGGCTATGTTCTGGAATGTACTCTCTCAGTGTTTCAAACCAAGTACCAAACAAATTCATGAAGCCAACAGACAGTTTTACTATTTAAGTGATAATGTAATAATATGCCTGAATTACAGTAAAATACTGTGACTCTAAACGGGTCTAAGTTTTTTTATATCAAGTCTAGTTTTTCCCATATACACAACTCCTCGTGTTTTGCAGGAAAACAAAACCAAAGGCACTCTCCCAAAATTCAAACGCCAGAAAACTTTCATCTTATTTTCATGTAAGGAAAAGCTGACTGCCAAATTCCCTTCACAAAAGACCAGAACATTCTCTGCAGTAATATATGACTTCATGGAGTCAAGTTCTTTTCTGCTTTACAAATCCCTGGTGCTTGGATTTAAAGGTGTTGACATTTCACAACGAGACTTACACGCCTTAAGTTGAATAACTGTGAGATTATCAAAGATGAACTCTTCTGCTTATGCCCCCCAAATTTATCCATATTACTTAACAATAGGGCATCAGTCAGAGGAATAGCAAAAATCTTTTTATAGCTCTGAGATAAAAGGGTGCTATTTAATTATAAAAGCGATCATGTCCATGGGTCTTGGAGAAGGTGTAGTAGTCTGGATGGGCCCAAGGATGAGGGTTAGGACAGGGATGAAACCAGAGGGATCACATCTACCCAGGGGACTGACTCCACAGAAAAAGTGGGATAAGGTTTTATCAGTTTTGCCATGATTATCAAAATAATTCCCATTTGCATAGTTATTCACGCTTAAATAAACTGTAGTTAGAAAATTTCAGATACAAACCTCACTTTTCTAATTCATTCCTTTGGCCCAATCGATGATTCCTACCTTTATTTTTTTAAGAATATAGGTGCCTCTGTGATTCTAAAGAAACACATGGACCCAATTCCCAGAAACATGCACATGACTGAAGATTTGATACAATTCCAGGGCATTCACAGACCTCGCGTTAAGACATCTCACTGTGAGCAGATCTGAGGCTTGAGCTAGCCTGTACCCTTAGATCATAAGCCCAGTTACAGACTTCTGGTGTGAAAACTCACATCAGGACCTAGAGTCAGTTGAGAGACCCGTGCTCACTGCTGCTCCCATCTCCCTATTTCTATGCCCACAGCTGTCATTCGCTACGAGACGGAGGGCACTGGCTTTGCCTCTGATGCCCTACTCCCTAGTTTGAGTCTGTCACAAGCAACTGTATTGATTTCTCCCTGGAAAAACTTGATGGTTTTCTTCTTTTCCTTTCCTACTGCCATTTCCTTAGCCCAAGTTCTTTTCCTCTTCTCTGGTCTCTTCAGCCTCAAATTTTTTCTATCTACACATCCCACTTTCCTCTCTGCTAAAAAAAAAATCTACCATCGCTGCTACTTACCTACAGTCCTGAGCCTATACTCCTCTGTCTAGGTTTCACGGTGTTCCAAAATCTCACTTCTGTCCAACTTGCTGAACCTATTTCCTGCGTTTTCCTCAACAGAAGACCCTCTCCTCCAGCCCCCAGGTCCGTGTCCTGTACACCACTTCCCCTGGCCCATTAACTTCCTGAGCCAGTTACTTCTTTTTCTACTCTAACTTAAAACTTGAAGCTTCAGGCTCAGCTACCCCTCCATGAAGCTGTCTTAAATTTTCTAGATTGCAAAGAGTTTCTATCACATTCCTTGGTATTTGATTCACACACAATCACTTAAGGGTGAGTCATCTCCCTAATTTCATTACAAACTCTTTAAAAGTGAGGTCCCAAAGGATAATGTGCTTTTTCTCTTCTCTTTTTCCTCTCATCTTTCCCTTTGCCTTAAGACAGGGGTGGATGAGCAGTAGCTACCAAATGATCTTAAGTACGAAAATTTCAGCGTTTATCTTCATCTTCAGTCTGTCCTACTAAATTATTTTCCATATGTCATTTATTTAAAAACCGAATTATTTTTAAGCTATCTAAGAGACTCCTACCGAAAAGCAAATCATAAACTATTACTGACTTCTTACATAACAAAAGGAATCAGGAATTATATTTGGTAAAACTGTATCTTATTTATACACCATTTCGTGAAAATGGAAATACTTCTTTTACACTGAAGAGAATGGGTAATCAGAAAGGAAAAGCTCTCAGGCAGACATAATGAGAAGATTACATATGGAATCAGCTACTTTCTCACTTATGTCTTTCTTTTTGGGCTTTTAGGTCTTTGTTATTATGTAGAAATAAGAAATAAGATTCTGCCCTCTTCTGGCTCCAAAAAAAACTTACCAAGAATTTTCTGTCCGAGCACAGAAGGCTTGTTTTATTGAACACTCACACATGCTGGATGAATTCTTTAGGGCTGGTGCAGGGGCAATTGACCTAGTCATTTTTCCCTCTTGCTCTTAACTTCATGGCCCTGTTTTCACTTGTAATATGTTGAGTGATTTTCATCTGTTGCTAGAAGTATAGTTGGAAAAAGGGATTCTGAAAATCACTTAAAATGTATGTCTAAGCTGGAAAGTGTCAAGTATATATTCAGAAAAGATAGTGCTTCTGTTCTGATTTTGAGACAGGTAGTCTCTGAAGGTAAAATGGTAAAACGAAAATCCTGACACCTGCGTAACAGGACCTGTGAGATGGGCTGAGGCTCTGTTTGTGTGCTTCAGCTGTCTTCGGCAGGTACCACAGAACTTGTAGTTGGCAACACGGGAATAGCGGAACACTTGTTTTTATCCAAAGAGGGGCTGAGAATGTCCAGCTGAATTCAAGTTCACTGGTAGACAAATGAACAGCCCACCAAATCAAATGGAAAAATGCAAAGACTGTCCCGATATGTAAGAAGCAGCAACAACCACGCTGGGCAGTCAAACCCACGTTGGGGAAGAAAAGGAACCAAAGATAGCACAACCATGGACAGGCCGTAGAAACAAACTAGTTAATTAATAGCTGCTTCAACTAAAAAAAAAAAAATTTTCTTTTTTTAACCACAGTCTAATTCTTGTCTCCAACTTTTCTATGTACTCACCCTTTCCGCCTCTTAAATAGTGTCTCTACTTCCCAAGAAAAACTCTTTCATGGTCCACTCATCCCCTCCTCTCTTAAAGCTGAATTTCTTCTTGTTTTTACAAGAAAATATTTGTACATTTTTCTACCACTATGTAAGATTTTTTTCAACAGTGTGAAGCCCTTGGGTTATATTTTGTTTCGGTTTTTTCTAGTGCCAAACTTTTCAATAAGCCCCTGCAATTTGGCTTTTTCAAAGTTAGTGATTTCTTACCTGCCAAACCCGTGGCCCTTCGTCCACCGTTCTTGACCTGCCCTTCGTGAGACATGACCTCTACTACTTATTCTCAAAAATCCTCCTCTTCTGGGCACTAGACTGTTTTTATTACTCCTCTGAATCTCTCTAGCCTCTTTCTCTCATCCCTGAGGCTGTGCCTCCCCCGAAGTGGTCGGGGGTCCTTCCTCGGCGCACCTCAAGCCATTGCATCTGCATCTAAGGCTGACTCCCTTTTCTCTCTTCCTACTGTACTTCCCATTTTTAACCACTCAGTCAGCTGCTCCACTTCCGCTGTTCGGCTAGCATCTCAAGTGTAATACGTCTAGAACCAAAATTCTCTACAACTTCCACCTCCTCAGAAAGTTCTTCCTGGAAGTTCTTCACTTCCATTAACATCCATGAAGCCAATGTGATTAACTTGACAGCAATCTCTGACTTTTCTTACCAGATGAAATACAAATTCTTTAACTTACCATCTAAGGTCTTCCCCCTTACAGGACCAAAAATTGCATCCCCAGCATTCTCTTGGCAGTCCAATTTTTATTTTGAAACTATGACAATAATGATTAGGTTCTAGTCAAGCTATTACCGAAATATGTAATAGACTTCCTAACCTTTCTACTTTGCCTGAATGCCTCTTTCTGGAATATCCTCCCCTAGACATTCACCCATTAAGAGGTCATGTGTCCTTTAGGTTCCATATCCAGTCTCACGATTTCACTAGAAGGAGCTTTGTCTCCTCTTTACATTCATGGCTCTTAGTAACACAAAGTTAGTTAGATGGTACCAGCCATCATCTTCCTTTCACTTTGATTATCTAGGTAAGTTCCCTGCCTCTCTGTATGACTTGTCATTTAGTTGACTCTATCCTGAACGTTTTTTAATCATTCGGAATAGCATTTAGCACAGTGTCAGAGAACATACATCTTTGCTGGATAATAAAAGATCAGTTCCGTCCATCAGCATCCTGCCTGGAAACCAGACATCACTCTAGGTCTTCAAAAGAGATTAACTTGATGCAGGTAACTGGTGATGCAGGTAACGGAAAAGCAGAAACGCCGGAGGGGATCGGGTGAGGGGCCCCCCGGGGTGAGCAGGATCAGCCAGTCTCTACCTCTCCGGGGTAGGAGGGGCTCCAGAAGGAAGTAGTGGGAGGAGCAGTTCTTACATCCCCAGAACCCAGAGCCAGGGGTTGTCCAGTGAGCTAGAGCCCCAGTGGGGATGGCCCAAGGCAAGCTGAGAGAAGGGCTGTCTGGTAGGACAGGGGACCATAAAGTACACCTACTACCCGAGAAAGTAAGAGAAGCACAGAGACAAAGACAGAGAAGGAAGAACTACCCTGGCGTCTTCCCAACTTCCGTCCGCCAATCTTCTGAGGGTGCCCCCTAGTGGCCTTTAACTTCCACAGATTATTTTCTTATTTATAACCTGTGTCATTTTCCTATGTAGTAGGAACCAGAACATACTTCCTGTTGGTGGTGAATCCCCAGATAAATAGAGGGAGGACCTGGCTTCCAACGACAGGAAACAGAAGAGGATGGCCATCCCCTCTTCCAGGCTAAGAGGAGAGTGCAGGCTTGTAATGAATGCTCCTGTCCGGGATGCTGAATCTGATAAGGAGAGTAATACACAGAGAGCATTCCCGACGGCAAGCCTGGCACCAGAAGTGGGGGTTACAGAAATCCAAGGACACGGCCACGACAGCACCAACAGCAGCGAGAGAAGATGCTTTGGGGACAGGCCATGCTGTGCTGCCCCTGGTTCTTGCTCCTACTTTGAAACTTGTTCTGTAGCCTTCCTGAAAGTTTTGGGGATTCCTTTATTCCTACAGTTAGTTACTGATGTGGTTTGCAACCAATGACTCTGATCAGTATAAGCCAGAACTGAGAAAATGGATAAAAGCCAAGAAATTCAAGTACTGACGATGTCATGTGTCTAGAATTCTGTTCTTAGTTGACATCAGAACACTAGAGTGAAATGTTATTGCATTTTATATTCACGTAATACTTACTGACTTTATAAATTATTAGAATTAGTTAAATTGCCATAATCTGACATGGGTACCTTTTCTAAGGTGAGGAGATTTATTTCAGACTGTAGACGGATTTCTGGTTTGTTGCTTTGCTGATCCTTGAACTGAACAAACTCTTTTTCCAAAATCTTATACTTATTTTCAGCATCAGTAAGCTGTATTTAAAAAAGAAAAAAAACACCGGTATGCTAAGTTCAATACTATATAATTTGATTCAACAGTGTCATATTTTCCTTATGCTAAAACATGTTTATAGTAGAAAATTTAGAAACTCCCCGAGGTATAATGAGGAAAATTAACAACATACAAAAACTTTTTAAGAGTATGAAATTTGTTATAAAACCAGTATCACCAGAACCTTTTTGGTAAATTTTAGATGGCAAATGAAATTCACCTTATAAAAATACAGATACTACATACTTAGAATGTCACATGTAAGAAAATATTGTGCATTATAGATATACCAGCTCATTATGGAGGAAAACAAAAACTTTTAGTGCTGTATTTCTTTTTCTTATTATTTGAAGCTGTAAGAACTCCATAATTCAAATACTATTACAAGTTAAAGTCATTTCAAGATGATTTGGCCCAATCCCTTCATTTTTGTGGCTAAGAAATTTAAAGGTTGCAGAAGCTCAATAATGGGGGCAGTGCCTAAGAGCCAGGATGTAGCAGAGACATAAGTAGCATCCAGATCTCTTCATCCCCCAGAATAATGCTCTGATGAGAGCAGGCAAATACTTCGTTAAATTAAAAAAAGAGAGAGACTGCCTTGACTCAAGTCTATATATAACTCCCCTTCTAACAGTTTCAGAACTACCAAACCCCCCAACCCAAAAAACAGGATATAAAAATTTTTTATTTGATCTGGGATTTTTTTTAATCAAATGAAAACAAGCACTGTTAAAGATGCCTTCCAAAAACATGTAACACTATAACTACCAATCATAGATAAACCCATTTATCTTGTAAGACATAAGACTTAACTGAATTTGAAATACTGAGAAAATCTGTGACAGAAATGGAACTTAAATTATCAATAATAAATTCTTATTTCATGCCAGTAAATACAAATAATTCTAATTAGGATTTATCTAGCATCTTAAGGTAATGAGGTATTCCATTACCTGAAAATTCTTCATATGACTGAAGTTTACCTCTCTGAATATCTGAACTTTTATTCTTAAATTTGAATCAGAACCTTTCTAAAGCATCTCTGTCACATTTATTTGTTTTAAACAAAAGCTACCAGACTTCATATTTGTTATTTTTTCCACCATTCAGAGACATCATCATAATTACTGTGGCCCCAATCAGGTTGTACAGAAGTAAGCTATGAGGCATGAGGGGCTCTTTTTCTTTGGCTAAGTGGTCCATAAACAACATGGATTGAGTTGTGTGACCGGCTTTTATATACCGGAATACAGATACTTGATCACCTTTCACTGACAGGGTCTTTTTGTCCTTTCTCCCTGTCTAGTTAGAACTGTATGCTGAGTATATGGAACCTAGTTCTGACTCGGGGCCTAGAATGTTTTCTTTTATATAAGCTGTGAAATGTTCCCAGTGAAGGGCTGAGCAATTTCAGCTCCCAGACACGTGGGCTGCCCCACAGCTCCCTCCCCACTCCCCTGCCAGGTTTCCCCCAGGTCTCAGACTATGTTCTAGAGGAGTGCCTGGGCTTAATTTTTCCAAAATACCAGTTTGTGCCACAAAGGTGCTTCCCACAAAGATGCAAGCATATGCAATACATGCAATACATCAGTCTGGGACAAGGTAGAAATGGGTTTTTCAAAAAGATCCCCTGGTGAATCTAATGCATGTTAGAAGCCTCTATTCTAGAAGGCTCGATCTCCCTAAGAAGTGGAAGAAGGGAAGCACTACCGGTGAAGCCCATCCCAACTGCCCACTTTTAACCACTCGATCTTTCATCTTTTACATGAGACTTCTATATAACAGTCCATGAACAATGTATTGGCCACAACGAAATTTGTCAGAAAAAAAATTTGTGGAGTCAAATTTAGTTCTTTGTCATGTGAATAATGATAAGGGAAGGAACATTATCCCAACATCGTCTTTAGCTTTGATTTAGGAAAACAAGATTTGACTTAAAGTCGATCTGAATCTCGGTGCAATCAATATGATCAATAGTTCGATTTACTATGTATTTTTCTCACTTTTCAGTGAATATAGAGAAGCTCGAGCTCCCACCTGCTGCTGCAGTCGGAGTTTGTCCTCTTCCAGCTGTCTCATCTTCAACCTTTCTAGTTCCACCTGATGAACACAATCCTCTTTGGCCCTCCGGATAGAGTCCTGAAGTTCTTGCAGGTTCCGTTCACGTTCTAATTTCAGTTCCTTTCTCTCTCTTTGAACCTGACAACAGGTGCGTCTGTAAGAGGTGGGCTTGCTCTTGGCCATGTGACACTGTTCAGTAGTCTATTATCCTTATATACAGTCAATGTTTGGAATATTTACAAATTTATCTCCATATCCTTTTCCGTTATTAGAGTTAATGTTTAAACATACTGAAATTCTACATTTTAATCCATCATCACTTAATTCTAATATAAAAAGTATATCCAAAACTCCATATATGACTCAAATAAATTCAATTGAAAAGGCCCTAATAACTTAAAATTCCTATTTGAATAGAACCCATTGTATTATCTAAGCAAATAGGCCCAAGTTTCTTTTCTTCTTTAGACATTTCTTATATTTTGAGGGTGCCTGGGTGGCTCAGTCGGTTAAGCGTCTGACACCATCTAAGATTCTTTCTTCCTCTTCCTCTACCCCTCCCCCTGCTCATGCACACTCTCTTTCTCAAATAGATAAATCTTCAAAAAAAAATGGGGGCGCCTGGGTGGCTCAGTTGGTTAAACAGCCAACTCTTGATCTCAACTCTGGTCTTGATTTCAGGGTGTAGCCTACTAAAACATGGAGCCTACTAAAAATAAACCACAAAATTTCTTACATTCTGCCTAGTATCACAGAAGGTGACTGAGCCTTTGTATTAGATGTTTGACCTTAAATATATTTGTTTCCAAATCAACTTAGAAATTCCAGAAAATGTGAGGACAAATTTAAGAGAGAGATGCTGAGAAAAATTCTGAGAAACACGTGTGGTTAGGGAAGGGGCATATAAATTTAACGTGGGGTAAATTCTAATTATTTTGAAGTGACTTTTGTAGTAATTTAAATAAATATTTAGGGTAAAATTTAGTACAACCTAACAAAATTGCTAACTAGGCGTAGCACTAACAGAAGTTTTCATCCATCCTTCGGATTTAACCTTTAATGGGCAACAAAGAAGGGTGTTCCTTTCTTAGCGAGAACAAGGTCAGAAGGCTAGGCCACTGAGCCCGTGCTACATTTTCTCTATTCTCTACGTAGTGCCACTCTCCCTTCCTTCCCCATACTGGGAAACTTAACCAGAAGTCTCTACAACTGCAGATATCAGCCAAAGCTGGCTAACAATTAACATTTCTAGTAACAAATATTTGGCTATCTATTCCTCACGTTCTGACCTATTATTGAACAGCAGTTTTCTCCATCATGCCTACAAGACAGCTTCCATGAAATGGAGTTTATATGAGCATAAAGGAAAAATAATAGTATGGACCTAGAACACAGATTCTGGGAAATGAAGACGTACGATAGAGGAATACAGTTACCTCTGACTCTGCAAGGACAAGCTGCTGCTCTCGCTTCTCTAGGTCAATTAGGGTTTTTTGAAGTTTTCCTTCTAGAATAGTATATTCAGCCACCTAAAGTACGATAAAAGAAAAATTACCTTTTCCCCAAATTCAAAACATGAACAAATTCAACGATGCATACATTATAACTTACTGAAACACAAGACGTGGGAATAGGAAAATCATGAATTACATCCACCAATTCAAAGCAGAAATTCTTTCCAGTACCCTAAGGAAGGAAGCCCATCTCGCTTCTGCTTGGCTCTCTCTAGTGACATTCAGTTTCCCGAGGAAGCTATTTCTCCCACTGGACAATCAGACTGCTAGTAAAATCCTATGTTCAGGCAACATCTAGCTCCTTAAAATCTGCCTTGGTCAACACTCCGGTATTTCTCTGATGCCCCCCTTTCATCACTTACACTCCTTCCCTAGAACGAATTCTGTTGCTAGATCAGCTAGTCAGTTTCAAGTCTGTCCTCCTCCTGGTTCAGATCTCATCCTTTCCTGCAGTTCCATGATCGCTTCTGAAGCCACACTCCCTGCTTGGGCCCCAAGCCTAGTACCCCGGTTGCTATGGGCTTGCAGTCCTGCTCTGCTCTTTGACCCTGTGAGTCCCATTCAGAATAAGAGGTCTGCTAGCTCAGCCTACACAGCATGTAGGAATCTGACAGTTTCCTATCTTTCATTTGTAACTGATCATTTCTACTAGGACTTTCTGAACCAGTTTTTCTATCCTCACCAACTAGTCTCCAGATCCCAGGCCACATCTTAATCTTCTTTTTCCCGTAGTCAATGGGACCTTGGTTTGATCCTCCTGAACCTTACCTGTACCCCTTAGAAGAAAAAAAAAATATCTTCACATATCTGAATCTGGTGATAGCCATCATATATCCTCTTAGTCTTTTTTCTTCTCCAAGATAAACACAAGTTTTAGCTATTATTCACATATTTTGATTTTCACATCATCTAATATCTTAGATTTAATCTAAAGATTAGATTCTAGACTAAGTCTTTTAAAAAATGTGGTAGCCCGATGTGATCTCACTACTTCCGAAGCCAAAGAATGTCCCCTGCCTAAGACAAGAACAGCAAGTCCATTAACTTCATCTAAAATCGCATGTGCTATTTCAGGATCCTGATCACGCCATCTGTTGTGTCAAAGAAATTCCGCCAAGACTTTTGTTTTTAAACCTGGGATAACTATACCCACATAACTATTGTCCAAAAGACTGTTGTGACTATGGAATTTGACATTTGTCCTTGTTAAACTTTATTTCAGTGATTTAGGCCCGACATACCAACCAATCATGATCACTTACGTAAGAATTCTGTTAACTCTACCACCTACTTTTGGTTTACCTAAAAAACAAAACAAAAAACAACTAAGTGTGCCCTACACCTCCTTATAAAGTCTTACAGGGATAGGGAAACAGGATGGTGAGTCAGAATTCCAATGTTCTGCCTCTCGCAAGGCAAATGTGCGTGTTCCCAGAGCCCTGTCTCAGGAGGTCTCCTTTCCTGCTACATGACCTCCGCGGATGACCCAAGCCACCTACCATCACGTATACGGAGCACTCCCAAATCCAGCCTGCCAAGTCAAAACCCCCTCCAGAGGTTTGGACCTCTAAGCCCAAGGATCTGCTGCATATGCCAATACTCCCTAGGTATCTCAAACTCAAAAATGTATAAAAACGGGAAATCATCATCATTTAAATAACAAATATCTATTGAAAACCTAGCAGGTGTGGGTAAAAGAAAGTCCTGTGATACCTATATTCTGAGGGAGGACCAACTATGAACAAGGAAGTGGATATTTAATGTAATCCTAAGTAAATGCCAGGATGAAAATAAGCAGAATGAGTGTTTAGCTAGTGGCTGGGAGCAAAGGAAGAAGGCGTATTTTGGATATAATGATCAGAGAAGGCCCCACTCGGATTATCCGGAACAAAGACCAGAAAGAGGGGCGCCTGGGTGGCTCAGTTGGTTAAGCAACTGCCTTCGGCTCAGGTCATGATCCTGGAGTCCCGGGATCGAGTCCCGTATCGGGCGCCCTGCTCGGCAGGGAGTCTGCTTCTCCCTCTGACCCTCCTCCCTCTCATGCTCTCTGTCTCTCATTCTCTCTCTCGCAAATAAATAAAAAAAAAAAAAAAAAAAAAAAAAAGACCAGAAAGACCTTCTAACAAAACGACATTCCATAGATCCTGAGGTGGGGGACGTGGCTTAGCACATCTGGAGAACTGCAAGGAGGCCAGGTTGGTAAGAACAGACTGTAGCAGGAGGCTGACAGCAGTGAGGTCACAGAGGAAGCTAGGAGACAGGTCACCTAAGGCCTCGTGGGACCTGGTACAAAATGTGAGTTTTATTCTACGTGCCATGAAGAGCATGACGGGTTTTAGCAGAGGCGTGCACTGTCTGACTTTTGGTTTAAAAGCCTCCCTCTTGGATGATATGGATATAACCAGCTACCGGGGTCAGGAAAGAGGAAGGGATGCTGAGCTAAGTAGTAACTAGGAGAGAAGTCACCTAGGCGAGACATAAAGTTGTGAAGGAGGTGGCTCAAAGTGGTTCGTTTCCAGGATACATATGCAGTGTGGAGCCACGAGGATTTGCTAATAAACTAGATGTGGAATCAGAGTCAAGGATAACTTGCCTTGTAACCTGAGAAACTGAGTAAAAGGCATCGCCATTTATTAAGATGGGGAATCAA
This sequence comes from Phoca vitulina, assembly GCF_004348235.1. Taxonomy (NCBI): domain Eukaryota; kingdom Metazoa; phylum Chordata; class Mammalia; order Carnivora; family Phocidae; genus Phoca; species Phoca vitulina. The sequence goes on along the minus strand of NW_022589735.1, from coordinate 15,247,489 downwards.
CACGAACAAATGTATACAGGAGGGAGATACAGACTTGTTCTTAGGTCACATCTGAGCTGCTTACGAGACAGTCAGTGGCAGTGCCAACAGCGAGGTGCAGAGTCCAGGGAAGAGGCAGGGGATGCGAGTGGGTACGTGTTATATATAATACACATATGTTATGTATAATATGCATACTTGTATTTAACGTGTACAGGACAGTAAGAAAGTGGAGGACAACACCAGAAGAAACGTAAAAACAGAAAAGAGATTCAAGGACTGGACCTTGGGGCAAGCCAATAAACCCAGCAGAGGCTGAGGGGAAAAAAATGATCCAGCATGAAAACTGGGAAGGGGAGACCAGTGAATTCAGTAGAACAGTAGGAAGGTTATAGGAGGAGAGGTCAAGCAAAGGAAGTGTTTTAGAAAGGGAAAGATCAAACTGGGTAAGGATGAGGGAGGCTTGGTTGAGAACTGTTCTGGAGAGGGAATGAACTGCTTAGGGAAAGGAGGAGGAGCACTGGGTAGCAATGAGTATCCCTTAGGCTTCAGATCTTAAACCTCCTTCACTCCCTTTAACTCCCGTTCCCCTTTTCTCTACCACCTTATCACTGCTCTGACTTTTGAGCCTTCATCTTCTTTTATATATATTATTGCCTCCCTGGTCTTCCTGACTTTAGCTTCACCCTCTTCCATTCTGTCCATTATACTTCCACCAGAATGACTGTTCGAAAACAAAAATCTCATTTCCTTGTTCTCTTACATAAAAGTCTTCATTAAAAAAATAAGTTTCTCAAATTTCTACCTTTCCCAAGGTGGGCTATCAGCTGAACCACAGACCATAAAAAAATGATTCAAGTAATTTTTTTCTCTGTCTTCTCTACTAATGTAGAAGCATAGGATCAAGTTAATCCATTAGTGACAGTAGATGCTGGCAAGCATTAGGGCTTAACTCTCTCAAGAAACCCCGGCTGAGAAAGTCTGAAGGATCAAGTCTAACCTCCTCAAAATGGAACAGAAGAGCATTTACATTCCATAAACCTCTCTATGCCTTATTTCTTGAGGCATACCCTCTCCTCCCTTCTTCCCACATCAACCTACATACAATTTTCTTAATACCAAGCCTATTTCAAACTTCTTTGGAATGTCCCTTGAGTCCACCTGGTAGTATCTACTAATCTTTATCAAAGTAAAAGCATAATCTTATCCATGAAACACTTCCTCATACTATTCCCTTATGTAGAACTGAGTTCTCCCTTCTTTGTGGGTACATGATAGCGATCTTTAGCTATCTGATGGGAAGTCACGTAGAAGACAGAATAAACATGATCTCAGCTATGAAGAAGGCAGAACAGGACCAGAGTATCCTACTCATAAATTACTTTAAGACCCATTCATTAGTTAACAATCACCGGATTTAGCATATCCGTCTGTACAACCAGGTCATTAGCAATACACTGGTTTCCGGAAATAAAGGTTTAGTATATTTCACTTCACCCCAAAGGCCCCAAGGGGATGGTAGACAAATCATTATATTATCTGTTTCAAGGTTAACTAAGACTTCATTTGTTTGGAGGAAAAGTTTATGTATAACTCCAGAGAATAAATTATTTTTTCAAACAGAGAAATTTCCACAAAAACAATCTGCTCCTTTTCAGGTGACAAAATAATGCCTCCAAATGGTCCCAAAAGATGACCAAAAAACATTAATTGATAGATTAATAAACCCAGTCACCCATAAGGATATATATCATTAGGTGCCTATCATAAGCTTAAAATAGTAATTTATTATTATGAAATACTAGTATCTTTGAGATCTGATTATATATAGTTTTATTTTACTACATATACTCCTTCACCACTACATCCTGAATTGGTGGGCTATTAGCTAGTTAACATCTTTTTGGTAAGGCAAGATAGAAGTTCCTCATAATAAGCAGATGAGTTCCATTTTACTATTAACTAATTATTTTGTGCCGAATAGCAGAAATAAAATGAAATTTAAATGACTGCATAATGTTCCATCAGTATTATCCGGACTCCTTCAGGTAAACTGTCTAACTATTGAAGAAGTTACATATTGTTTTGAAGAAAACAGGTAAATAAAGTGAAAATAAATGAACAGAAAAGGCTCATACATTTTAGACCTAAAAATAGTATGGTGAGATTCTCAGAGAATTTAGCTTGAAAAGGTCTCATCCTATTGAAGAAAAAATTGCTTTTTTCTCCCCACGGACTCAATTTTACAGTAACTTACCAAGTTTTAGAAAAACAGATCTCATCCTAGTTGACCATACTCTTACAAGACAGAGCACACGTTACACTGGATGAGTTGTAACTCCCAAATGTATTTAGATTGAAATAAAATGGCAATATCCAATCTACTTTTTGACATGACTAATTCAAATAAATACCTGAGCCACTTACTAGACAGATATCATATTCCATTTTCTGAGCAGAGTTCTTATTAACTAATCAGGAGCTTGTCAATTCAAGCTGAAATGGTAGGAGAAACTGTATATACTGGAAGCCAATTGAAAAGATAATAGCAAAATGACAACCAACCAGAAATCACTGACTTTTTTTTTTTCCAACTCATTGCACAAAAACTGTCTTCTCTCTCTTTCTCTCTTTTTTTTTTTTTGCAATAGAAAGTTCAATTAGGGCACAAGGTGGATTTGTCAAAATTATTAACTAAAAAATGTTTCAAGATTTGACTTTTGCAAACCTCAACCCTGAAAAACTCTTCAACAGCACTTTAAAAAATCGTTCAACAATAAACTCGTCTTGCCTTAAAAGGTAAATGAAAAATTAAAAAACTTTCAATATTTGATGGCTCAGATTCAATTCATAAAGGATACTGGAGAACTATAAATGCTACTTAATATAAAAGTCACACTTAGTACAACTACTATAAAGTTTAAGTATGTGTGAGGGGCTCTAAATTTTTAAATTTCAGTTATTTGAGTATTTAAGAACAGATGCTTTAGAGTGGTCCTATTATCTTTTTCTTTTAATTCACTGGTTTTTCAAATTTTTAATGGTTGAGAATTAGGGGAGATAAAGTTGAAACAGTTACTTTAAAGTCAAAGGCTTGGGGGCCTTCTGTTCGGTCTACCCATAGAAGACTAACTGCCCACCCCCCCCCAAACACAAATGGAACAACCCACACGAAACAAGTGCATTCACACACTGGAGAATGGGCAGCCCAGGACCATCATCCCTGACAGAGCAGAAACAAATGAGGCCCTAACAGGAACTCTAGTGGACTTCCTGGAGGCACTTTCCAGACTCTAGCTCACAGAAGGGGGACCCAGCAGACCCTCGCCATCTGGCCGAGTTGAGGCAATAGACAGACCAAAGAGGATGAGGCAAGTCAAGCTGGTGAGGAGAGGAGGGAGACGTGGAGAGAGTGAGCACCTGAGACCTGCAGAGTAGTCTGCTCCAGTCTGAGGTGAAACCCCGAAGGCTGGGGACTTTACCACTGGAAAGCTCTAAGATGAAGCATTCCCAGAGCTCATACAGGTCTGAGAGGAGTGTGCATTCCTACCCATCCGAGGGAAGAGACCCTGTGACACACCAGGCGTCTACATACTGTTACGGAGCCCAAGGCTACGGCATGTTCTCACCTCATCCTAGCCAAACTTTAAAGGATCAAACTCATCCCAAGTAACTTCACATCATAATGAGATCCAGCAACTGACAATGTAAGCTTCACAATTTCTGGTATCTAACAAAAAATTACCCGTCATGCTAAGAAGGAGAAAAATGTAACCTATAACCAGGTGAAAAAACAACAGAAAGAGACCTCAAAATGATACAGATGTTGGAACTAGTAGATAACATATTATAAATATATTGCAGATACTGAAAAGGAAAACATGAACATGAGAAAAAGTGGAGTATGTTTAAAAAAAGGGAAAAGGCCCAAATGGACCTTTCAAAGATGAAAAGTGCAGTATATGAAAAATTATGTTCAAATGGATTCATGGCAAATTAGACCCTTCAGAAGACAAGACAGGTGAACCTGAAGTCACAGCAATAAAAAATACCCAAAACGAAGCACTGAGAAGGAAAAAAAAAAACAAAAAAATAATTCACTTCTCACTGGGACAATATCAAGCAGTCTAAGATACATGTACATTGCAATCCAAGCACAAGAGGAGAAAGAGACACAGGAAAAAATTTTAAGCAATAAAAACCCAAACTGTTTCAAACTTGATAAAACCCTATAATCAAGAAGCTCAAAGTCTCCAAGCAGGGTGAACACACGCACACAGACAAACAAAGACACACACACAGAAGCACAAGGCCCATCAAAATCATAATGCTGAAAACTAGTGGTAAAGAAAAAAATCTTAAAAGCAGTTCAGAGAAAGAGACATTACAGATAGAGGGCCAAGGTAAAAGGGCCAGCAAATTTTCTATCAGAAACAACGCAATCGAAATGCAAATGAAACAACTTTCAAGACTGAAACAAAAAATTGTCAACTGAGAATTCTATACCCAGTGAAAATATATTTATTTCAAAATGAGGGAGAGATAAACACTTCTTCACATAAAAGCTGACAGCATTTATTGCCATCGGACCCATACTAAAAGAAATGTTATGTATTTGGGTAATAAAAAAGGACTACTGCCTCAGAGTTTTACTTCTTTAAAAACTAACTCTGTAAAGCAAAAATATATTTAGGGTAATACATGTAAAAGCAAAATCTATGATGGTAACAACACAATAGACATATGCTGGACACGTACTGCTGTAAACTTCTTACACTACAAATGAAGTGGTAGAATAGCACTTGGAAGCATATTGTGATAAATTAAAGCTACATATTTTAAACCTTAAAGCAACCATCAAAAAAAAAAAAAAGGCAGTAAAACAGAGATACAGCTAATAAGGTAATAGTAAAAAAAAAAAAATGGGATCATAAAAAAAGTCAATTAATCCAAAAAATGGAAAAAGCAGCAGACAAAAAAAAAGAAAAAACTAAGATGGAACAAATGGAAAACCAGAGTAGATTTAAACCCAAATATATAAAACAAACAAAACAAACAAAACAAAAAACAAGAACAAAAAAACCCCGACCATGTCAATAATTACCCATTAAATGTAAATGGTTGAAATCAGAGAAGAAGAGGAACCATGAGAGACAATGGACTCTGAAAAACAAACTGAGGGTTCTAGAGGGGAGGGGGTTGGGAGGATGGGTTGGCCTGGTGATGGGTATTGAGGAGGGCGCGTTCTGCATGGAGCACTGGGTGTTATGCACAAACAATGAATCATGGAACACTATATCTAAAACTAATGATGTAATGTATGGGGATTAACATAACAATAAAAAAATTAAAAAAAAAAAAAAAAGAAATCAGAGAAGAAAATAAAGTAACTTTCAAGAATATTCTAGTCCGCACCCTGCTCCTGGCTTGGTCGAGTGTAGCAAACCACATTGCCATTGGTTGTCTCCTCCCATTTATAGATACATCATTAACCACTAAAATGAAAGTTAAATTTCAATATTTGAAACAAGTCTAATTTTCAGGGTTTTTGTTTTACTCAATAACTTGAATGTAAATAGGTAAGTATTGAACTTTTGCTTTCTGGAGTAAGATCAGATGGTCTCATTTTATTTTTAAAGATGTCATTTATTCCAGAATTAAATTCTTAAAAAGAGCTTATAAGTTTTTGATGCTTTTTTATTAACTAACAAATTGTAACATTTATATATACTTAGATGTCTTATTTTCTTTTTTCATACAGAAGTAGGCTTTTTTTCTAGAATATTCAGTTTTCGAAAGAATAATACTATTGCAGGGTTCAAAATCGAAATAGCACCAAACACCTTAAGAGAAAGGCCTTCCTCCTACTCCCGACCCATTCATCCACTTTATCCAAGCCAATATACAACCACTATACTTTGATATTCCACAGATTTTCTTTAATGCATGTACAAGATACTATCATTAATATTTTTCCTTTCCACCTTTGATTTCTATAGAAGTTATTACCTTTTTCTTTACAAGCGATTCTCTCTCTCTGTCTCTTTTCTTCCATTCCTCGGCAAGAGCTTGCATATGAGCCAATTCCTTCTGCTTTAGCTACAAGAGGAAGACAAAACAGTCACAGAAAACACATCAGTATTTCCAACACACCAATCAGTTGTTCGGTAGTAAAGAATTAATACTGTTCACCGATAGGTTTCTTTCAGGAATTCCCTTTTATTCCTAAACCAAACAAAGAGAAGGCCTGAGGCAAGGAACGCCCATATGAGAATAAAGCTAACGTAAGACCTGTTCTCTAACTCTCTCGTTTCCAGACAGATGATTTCAGGCTCCAGGAGGGTATGCTACATGAGGGCCTGAAATTAAAAGAAATGTTCAAGTTTTCAGTCTCTGATTTCTAACCTGCAAGTCCTAATTCTGCCCCAGAGTCATGGAGAAAGTTTAGGGGAATCCTTCTTGCGTGGCTTCTGCCCAGCTGTCATTTAACGAGTATTTTTTTATTCTGTTTTTATATAAGAGTAAAGCATTCTTGATATTCAGAGGGACCGGGTAGGGCACCCATGGAACAGAGAGAGAAAAGCCTTACGGAGAAGAAAGAAATGTAGTCAGTAGACAAAGTAACCTGATTTTCAAAAATGTCTTCTTGCATCTCTTTCCACATTTCTAGCTCCAGGGCTGCTTTGTATTCTAAGGTTTCTCGAGGCTCTGTCTGGACTTCTGAAGGACAAGGTGCTGGAGGAACGGAAGATGGCTTCTGTTGCACAGCAGATAAACCCTGAGACATGAACGAAAACGAAGTGAAACCAGTATGCTCACACATGTAGCGCATGAGATCCACTGTGAAGAGTCAGGTTTCACGCTCAGTGATACTGACCTGAGATGAATCAGAGACAAGAATCTCACGCATTTTTACTAGTCCATAATCTTCTAGAGTTACTGTATAAGAAAGATCCATTATCCTGTTGTTTGACCTGCAGGTGAAATCAGAAATATCTTAAAATTCATGGAAACCCTTTTCTATTATTTTTCCTTTTATTTCCCAAAGCTCTAGCAGTGACTAGGTCACATTTCTTGTACCTGACACTCTTGCTACTCCAACTGCAGTTAAATTCTATAGGCTTCAAGACCTTCCACATACAGGATCTTACTTGACCATAAACACTCTAATTAGTCCATACCCACATTTACTAAAAAAATGACCTCTAACACTGGTGGAGAAATGTAAAATCTTAATGCCCATAGGTAATTACTGCTGAACTTTCATTTCCTTCCTCTCCTCTGTTTTATGTACGTGCAGAGGGACATGCACTCATGCATGTTAAGATCAAACCATTTTGTCCCTTTTTCTCCATTTCCATCTGGAGCATTTTTCTGATGTAGTCAGCTTTAACTCAGAATGTGTGTTTTAATGCCTGTAAAATATCCTAATGAATTTATATAGTAAAATTAAGAAAAAAACAATTTCCCTACTCTTGATTATATATAGATTATTCTGAATTCTTATTCCATTTTTTTCCTGGGCGAAGCACTTGTATATAAATCTTTCACAGGGGCGCCTGGGTGGCTCAGTTGGTTAAGCCACTGCCTTCGGCTCAGGTCATGATCCTGGAGTCCCGGGATCGAGTCCCGCATCGGACTCCCTGCTCGGCGGGGAGTCTGCTTCTCCCTCTGACCCTCCCCCTTCTCATGCTCTCTATCTCATTCTCTCTCTCAAATAAATAAATAAAATCTTTAAAAAAAAAAAAAAAAAAAATCTTTCACAGGATGTGAGTGATGCTTCAGGATAATTCCTGAAAATTGGTTAATTATATATAATTTTTATTATAACGAGGATTTCTCTATCAGAGAACTACAAGGAGCATTTACTAAACTGTTAGAGAGGAAAATACAATCTTGGCTACAAGAAACGTAGCTTTGTCTAAATCAAATCTATTCCATAAATCCTTGGTCAAACACAACTTCAGTGAACGGAACCCACACAAGCAAACCCTTAATAATCAATTTTCACATTTTTCTTCTAATCTCACAGCTTTAGAAGACATGAATGAAGCAAAATGAAACACTCTCTTACCTAAGTCTCCTAAAACTTTTCTGTCTACAGAGCAGGGCAATAAAAGTTAATATTCATAACCCATAGATTTAAAATAACTAGTAATGATCTGATTATTTTCATGATATTCTACTTATGTGAGCAAACAATGGTATTTTTTTTTAAGATTTTATTTATTTGACAGAACGAGAGAGAAAGAGAGAGAGAGAGCACAAGCAGGGGGGAAGGGCACAGGCAGAGGGAGAAGCAGGCTCCCCGCTGAGCAGGGAGCCCGATGCGGGGCACCATCCCAGGACCCCGAGGTCATGACCTGAGCCAAAGGCAGACGCTTAACCGACAGAGCCACCCAGGGGCCCCAAGAATGGTATTTTAAAAGAATTTTCAGCTCAGCAGGATATCTGATACTGTAAAACACCTGTTCCCAGATCCTCCAAGTGAGTCAAAGTTTTACTCAACTCCTCACTGTCTGCAAGTGGCTAGAGGTGGGCAAGAGCAAGGGAAGGGATTTCAGTACGACTTTTAGATCTCAGCTTTTTACTGAGCCGGATTTCTCTCTACATTTTAATTATGCTTCAAAAATCAAGGCATGTGATTTATAATGTTAAAGTTTATTTAAACTTCTGTTGTTTAATTTAAAAAGATCACTCAAAAGAGGTCTTTTGTGTAAGAGATATGAACTTAAGTTTTTCACTGTGGCATTGATAAATCCCAGGGCAGAAAAACAATACTCTTTTTAAAGTGCCAAACATTTGTAACATTCTCAGAAATCAGATTTGAAGCAAAAGTTAAAATATCTGTCAAGTAGAACAACAGTCATTCCCAATGCAAGACAATGTAACGATACATTAGAAATTTGACCTTGACTTACTAAAAAAAAAAAAAAAAAAGCCAGAATTTACAATTGTCAGGCTTCAGAGGGGGCGGGAAATACTTAAGAGCCTAAGTGTTAACAGTATCATGGGGTACAGTGGTACCTGAAAGCTAAAGAAGGCTAAAGAGCAAGTGAGAATATAGCCCCCATCGGTCAAAGAAGAAAGATGAGAACAAAGACGACAGGAGAGGATAAGGCTGTAAGCAGCTAATGAGAATAAAAAGCAAGTGAAGACCAGTTCTGGGCAATGCATTACCCCTGTGCTGTTACGAAAGGCACACATTCACTGTAAGTTTGACGCCAACACTGTTCACCATTGGAACCTAAAAAGCGAGTTTTTTCCGAAGACAAGACGTTAGAAAGCTGGATTCTGGCGATTCCCAGAAGTAAATCTTTACTCATTTTATCCTTGTGCCATAATTCAACCAGCAATGGAATCCTGAGGAAGAGAGAAACAGTGTTCATATCTATCAGTTCTGAACTAAGTCACTAACATCTTTGAGGTCCCTAAATGTATTCAAAGATGATTTGTTACCTGGATCAGAAAGGCTCAATTCCACAGGTAACAAACAGAAAATACTATTACATTTTCTACACCTCTTTCTGTGCAATAAAGAAAACCCTTCAAATACTATTCTTTTTTATTCTTTCTTCCTTCCCTTTAAATTAATATGCAAATTTGAATTGTGATACCCTGAGAAAGTAAAAAGACATTTCAGATTTCAGTTTTCTTCACAAATCCAATTCAGACAGCTGGATTAACACCTCCATTTTATATAGATGACAAATCAGAAAAAGCAAGTAATATGCTACAGTCAACTGGTGAATCAGGAATAAAAACTAAACAGCTTGCTCGTATTTACCTTCACATATTATGAAAAAACAAGACTACTTTTCAAAGTTTCTTCTTTACTCATAGATTGTACTAACACAGGTCTAACATCCAAAGCAAGACAAATAAGATAAGAAAATCTACAAAGAGCCTCCATTACTATATAAAACTTGATAGCAGAAGGACAAACATCACAGACATTCTTACTACATTTGTTTCTAGGTCTTCAAATGCACTGACTGTTATGAATCTACAACTCCAGGAATTCCCTTCGTTAACAAGACACAAATTTTCAAGAGTGACTTAATATCACACACACCATACATGTATTACCTTAAGAAGGTATCCTGCAGCTGATGAGGCAGAGTTGCAAAATCAAATGCACAGTAAGACTGCGGAAGAAAAACTTCCATGTTTTTGCGAACTTCTACAGGAGGATTAGTCATAATAGGAGCCGCACTACCAAAGAATGGATAGGAGTACCTAGAATTTAAGGAAAACAAAGTCCTATGATACAGCTGACAGATAAGACTTCTAGTCTGTGTTGTTTTTTTTTAAATATAATATGAATATAATGAACAAATACAATTTTTAAAATTGGTAAATGGTACAAATACATGATGGCTTTAGTCCTAACACCAACTTTAAAATACTGCAAACACGGTCAGTGTTGATATAAAAATGATAGCAATTCTAGAGAAAATGCATGATGGGTATAGCACTGGTTCCCAAAGCTGCTTTACAAGTGATCCTAGAATGACCTTCTGGGGAAGAAGAATTCTGGTATTTTGAAGGCAAAGACACCAAATAAGGAAGAGATCATCATTTTGATACGTTCTAAGTAAGAATTAGACTTAGGAATGACAATGAGGCCGCTAAACAAAGATCAAGCTGCCATTGGTTTAGGATTTCCTCGAGGGCACCGGTCCCATCTTTTGCATCCGTGCCCTCCCAGCAACAAATAAGCAGTTTGGGGTACATAGTAAACTTTCAAGAAATACCTGCTGAGTTTAATTTCAAAACTTATTTTCTTTATTCAATAATGTCTTGATGTTAATGGGCTAAAAAAACTCCTAGTCAGCGCCAAAAGGGTGTACTCATGGTATTCTGTCTTTGAGAATCAAGGATGAAAGCAGATGAATCAATGAGTAACAGCGCTCTTCCCGTCATCACAGAAACCACACCGGATTCAATGGGAGGATGCCTGACTACTGCAGAACTTCACTTTGTATTTAAAGCCAAATATAAAGACAACGTAATGCTCACTTAAATTTCATTTTGTATCCTGTTATTCATTAGGAAAACTGGAGCTTAAAGCCTACTAGTGAAAACTGCTTTTCCTACAACAAGAATCCTGTGCATTCACTCAATTCCTATATAATTACACATCCACTGAAATCAGGGTCATCTCACAAATCCCATTATGCAGTTGCCAACTACAGTTTCATGACAGTTCATGGGAGCCTGACACCATAAAACTGATCAAACTCAACGTTAAACAGTGTTTTTAAAAATGCCATAAAATGACTCCAAGACAGAAACAATGGCTCTTATCATCAAGTGAATTCTATGCAGAGTGTGTAAGTGAATCATAACTGTACCCTCGGTTTACAACACTCTCCCCCTTTTCTTTGCCAGCTGGACTTCTGGCCTCCCTCACATGTTGACTTCTTCCTCAATCTGTCTTCTTCACAAGGTTGAGCTCTTTGTTTACGTGGCCCATAAACCCCTAATACCAGGCACACTGCTGGATAATGTAGGCACTTCATGAGTCAACCAATGGCCCATAGGACAAGAATGAACCACAAAAACTATGAGGAGTGCCTGCTAAGTGGGCTGGTACAAGGCTTCCCCCTCACAGCTTCTAATTTTAGATCATCCCAGTATTTCTACGCTCTGGCTAACAGCATCTCTAAGTACCCCAGGATCACATTCTCTACTAGCAGCGGTAAAGAGATCTCAGTTAAAAAACTAGAGGGAGAAAGACAAAAAGGTAAAGTAGAAAGTAAGTAATAATTCTATTTCTAAAAACCATTTTAAGAGATGTTCTAGAAACTCTTTGAGAAAAGCTTTGTGAGAAAAAAGCCTTTTTTGGCCCTCAATTTTCAACTAACATTTTCATAATGATTCTCAGCCTCTAACAAGAGGTAAAAAGCAAAACTTAAGCTGTGACAGAAAGACTCCTGTTCTGCGAATTCACAATCAGACTCAGGGTTGGGTCCCTTTGATTCTGTCCATTATTCACATCAAAGCCCAGAGGATTTGGCAATATCTTGATAAGAATCTAACTGAAAAATGAGATACAAGGAAGAGTTAATTTATGCATCTAAAGCAGGTATGCCTTAAATACCAGCAAGGAGCACCGTGCAGCGGCTGACGTTCCTGCCAATGGCAATCCCAAACGACAGAAAGGTTTTTGTATTTTAACCACATAAGGAGCAACAACTTTATTAGAAATGCTGATGCTTGCTCCAAAGAAATTTATTAGGAAAAACTAAATACTCCAAACTAAAACACATTATTTTATTACATTTAATATACATTTCAGCCAAAAGTTGATGAAAATGTATTACTGTTAAAAACAAGCTAGTGAGTAAAGCCATTTAACTGGCTGAAATATATATTTCAATTTTTTATATGGAACAGGGTGAACACATTCCCCTTGCAGTTCATTAAGTATGGTTCTTATGGTCTCAGTTACCGAGGGTAACCCCCCCATTGTAATGAAGTTTTAGAGAAAAGTCAGATACTACACCTCCCTTATTTTGACCTATGATACCTTTTCTAGAAACAACACCTTTTCAGTTCAAGAGTCACTGTTTTGTTTTGTTTTGTTTTTTTTACAAAGGAGCATGAATAAATTGTCATCAATACCTACAGTTAGTATTAGCTCTCCTACCACCAACGCCGCCCTGGTTTAAATTCAAAGTCATTAGGATAGAGTCTGGCCCCCTTTTCCATTCAGGGGTTTAACAACTGTTTGAACCTCTTTGGTGATAGTTCTCCCTCTGCAATTTCCAAGGAGAGGAAAGGCATGTGCTCTTCAGAAAATAGTACTTGGGAGACAAAATCGGACCACACCTTAATATACAGTTGATTGGAAAACCAACTTCCAAATCATGGATACTCCTTAAGTCTACTGAGAAGCAAAAATGGTGTGATGTGGCTGGTACAGCAATCTTCTGTCCGGAGGCAGCTTCTGAAGCGTGCGATGCGGGCACTGGCTGGACCACCGAGGCAGGTGCAGGAGAACTGACGGCTAGAATGAACATAAAAATTCCAAAGGAAAAATGCCACTTGGTAACAGTTTCTCTTAAGTTATTTGCATCACTTACAGACATCTCATTTACATTAAGCATGGCACTTTCCTTAAAAAAAAAACAAAAAACCTCTCATTTACCTTCAAGCAAGGAACAGTGAGTGATCACTCGCTTTCATAAACATATGAACTGAGCCATCAACCTCTTCAAGTGACTTACCCAAAATGATGTAGGCTTTCATTCCCACTTTAGAGCTGTGTGAAAAAGAGCTTACTTGTCACACAGACGGCAAAACATAACAGCATACACTAGTGTCGCTGTGATGTGTGCCATCAGCCTGGCCGGCACCAACTTCTTCCCAAGAGGCAGCTACACGGAACTGAGTATTTGAAGGGTTATACTTGAGACTTACGGCAGATAAGAATTACATCACTTTTTAAGAAGTAGTTTTGGCTATTTTAGGCACATATGACAAAGGCTAACAAAAAGAGCTATCTAGGGGCGCCTGGGTGGCTCAGTCGTTAAGCGTCTGCCTTCGGCTCAGGTCATGATCCTGGAGTCCCTGGATTGAGTCCCTGGATCGAGTCCCACATTGGGCTCCCTGCTCGGCGAGAAGCCTGCTTCTCCCTCTAACCCTCCCCCCGCTCATGTACTCTCTCTCTCTCTCTCTCATTCTCGCTCTCTCAAATAAATAAATGTTAAAAAAAAAAAAAAAAAAAAAGAGTATCTAGTCCAATCCTATTACAGACCAGAGATGTTTAGCAAGTAGTCCAAGTCCTCCAGCTACTCAGTGACCGAGTGATCACTTGCACCTTAACTTCTGACTCCTAATCCACCACTACTCTAATTACTTACACTAGGAAATGTAACTGCAGATCCTCATGCAGCAGATGAAAAAAGTTTGTAAAACCAGATAAAACCATTCTCAGTCTCTCCCTTAACTGTAAGATCAAAAATGAGTCTAATGATTATTACAATAGGCAGCAGCTCTTCTAAAATTCCAATGAATTCACAATATTTAAGTGTTTACTAGCTAAAAATATGCTCGAAAGACCGATTTGCTGTAATTTCTTCTCAATAAGCTACTGTTTCTAAAGTAAAAGTAATTGAAAAATTCTCTCACCTTTTAGCGAGTTCTATGATGAAGTTATAGACTCAATTTAAATTTAATTCAATTTAAACTGAATTTTTTTATATCACTATACATTTTGGCTCTTAAAAAAAAGGCTCACAATTTACTTATAAACTGTTAAAACTCTCTTAATCATTAATTAGATGGCTACAAAATGTACACCTAAAAAATCTGTAAAAAGAACATCTTACCCTTTGGATTCGGTTTTGGGTCCTTATCATATTGCAAGCTTTCCACTTCACTTCCTGTTACATCATCTTTTGTGGGAGGTGATGGGTTTTGAGGTGGAACAGGGGACACGCTTGGTGACTTTGGCCCAGTGAGTGTCTTCTCTTCTATAGGAGTTAAAACTCGCTTCTTTGAATGCTGTAGCTCATGTTCATTCTGGGTCTTTAATTCAATTAAAGACTAAAAACAATTTTTAAATAAAGTATAATTTGCAAAGCACTTTCCTTCATAATTAAGCAAAAAACGTGACGTTGTTTTTTTTAAAAAAATAAAAGCTTCCTTTCCCAGTTTGGATATTCCTAGTCTATTTTTCTTCATAATTTGCAAATTTTCTTATAGCATCTAGGACCAGAAAAAGGAAGATGAACAGGAAGGAAATATGATATCCAGAGCTGAGTACCAAAATGCATCCTAACTTGTAAGAAGGGATATTTGATATAACACGTCAGGCCAGGTGTCCCTGGGAATGGTTATTACCAAGGCAATAAACACAATGGAGGCCTGTTACTAAAACAAAAACATATCTAATATGATTTTCTTCCTCTCCTTTGTTCAACTTTCTTCTAAAAATATATATGTATATGCATATACTTAAACTCTCACTTTGATTTTTCCAGCTTTAATCCATAACCTACATAAAGATCAGTTCTTCAAAAGAACAGTACATTAAAGTTGATTCTGGGGCTATGTACAATCAAAAAACGTATATACATCCAAACAAATACCCATCTCTGTTGCCTAAAGAGAGTATAAGGACCACAAAGCACCAGTGAACCAAGAACTTTCGTCTTAGCTCAAGCAGGGTCAACCGAAACAATTACCATTACTGCAGATTCCCAGGAACTAGGTCCAACAACATTCTCATTCCCAGGAGTTCCTTGTCTGGCAGTGACCGGCCATGAGTGGGGCGGG
>NW_022589735.1:15204058-15232122 GCF_004348235.1 Phoca vitulina | reverse complement strand
GGGGGGGGAAGAGGTCCTACTACAGGAGAAGACTGGATGGGGGCACCTGGGAGTCTGCTTGAGATGCTCTCCTTCTGCCCCCTCCTCTCTAAAAATAAATGCATCTTTAATAAAAGGGTAGGGGGTGCCAGGGTGGCTCGGTTGGTTAAGTGTCTACCTTCAGCTCAGGTCATGATCTCCCTGCTCAGTGGGGAGTCTGCATTTCGCTCTCCCTCTGCCCCTCCCCCTGCTCGTGCTCTCTCTCTTCTCTCCCTCTCAAATAAATAAAAGCTTAAAAAAAAAAAAAAAAGACAAGACTGTATGCAAAGGCCCTATACAAAGACTTAATAAAGTATAGCTGGGGAGCCACAGTACTTTTCAGAAAGGAAGTATCATGTGATGCAGGCCACTAATTAATATTTCTTACGCAAGGTAACGCTTGTGAAGTCCAACTTTTACGAGGAGGCCCGAGCGAAGCCGCGGAAGCTGGGGGAGGGGACGGAGGGTCACTACTTGCCTGGGCGTCTATGCCCTCTCTCTGCAGAGCTACAGACACACCGACCGTGGGCGCCAGCTCCACAGGAAGAGGTGCAAGCTTTTGTTTGGCTCGGTTTGGAGGGTCGAGAATAAAAGCACCCTCGACTGTGACGGGGCGCTGGTTGATTTCTGTACTCCCCTTTTTCAGTAGTCCAGTTAAGGGTACTTCTGTACTTCCAAGTGACTGGTCTCCACAGCAAAGATGGATCTAACGTGAAAGAGAAAATCCGAATAGGCTTAATATTCTCTCCTGTCTCCTAAACACATGAACTTAACAGAAAGGTAGGGGCGCCTGGATGGCTCAGTAGTTGAGCATCCGACTCTTGGTTTTGGCTCAGGTCAGGATCTCAGGGCTGTGGGATCAAGCCCCACGTCGGGCTCCACACTCACGCTCAGCACGGAGTCTGTGAGTAACAGGTTCTTATACTTGATGGTT
Organism: Phoca vitulina; assembly: GCF_004348235.1. Taxonomy (NCBI): domain Eukaryota; kingdom Metazoa; phylum Chordata; class Mammalia; order Carnivora; family Phocidae; genus Phoca; species Phoca vitulina. The sequence continues at coordinate 15,231,170 of NW_022589735.1, read as the reverse complement.
AAAATTGTTGATAAGGCACAAAATTTACTAAGAACTCAATAATAAAGCCATTCTCTTTCATTTTTTCTCTCAATACTGTATACTCATACATTATCACCCTTCTCTCTTTCAGGAGCTATGGTTACTTTAATATTTTACTATGCTATTTCACCAATTGTATCATGAATACATGAATGTAAACAGAAAACTAATACTTCAAGCATTTTTTTCTATTTCCATTTCAACATTAATTTAAACAGTTCTTTTTTTTTTTTTTTTTAAGATTTTATTTATTTATTTGACAGAGAGAGACACAGCAAGAGAGGGAACACAGGCAGGGGGAATGGGAGAGAGAGAAGCAGGCTTCCCACTGAGCAGGGAGCCGGATGCGGGGCTCGATCCCAGGACCCTGGATCATGACCTGAGCCAAAGGCAGATGCTCAACTGACTGAGCCACCCAGGCACCCCAATTTAAACACAATTCTAAAACAAAAAAAAAAAAGTTAGTGGATCCAGCCTCTAAAGACCCTGAAATAATTTTTATTCACCCATAAAACATCTTTAGTGTTTCTTTCTCTTTTCTTGCTTTTCAGATTTTATATATGAAACAGTGTTTACCAGTACAAGGTAAAATAGATACCTCTCGGGTGGACTGTACTGTTTATCACTGATATCTAACCAAAACTTTAACATTACCCCCTTTTGAAACTACAAAAAAAGCGGGGGGGGGCACCTGGGTGGCTCAGTCACAGTTAAGTATCTGCCCTCGGTTCAGTTCATCATCCCAGGATCTGGGGATCAAGCCCCGTTGTAGGGCTCCCTCTCCTTCTCGCTCTGCTTGCCACTCCCCCTGCTTGTGCTCTCTCTCTGTCAAATAAATAAAACCAAGAAAAAAAAAAGAAAGAAAACCACAGGAAAAAAATGGCTGTTCAGGTATGTGCTATAAACTTTTTTTTTTTTTACCTTACTGTAGGATTTTACCTTACTGTACGGGCAAACATGGCATTCACATTCATGATACGCAATCACAACATGAAACTATTTTAGTTCTAATGTCGGCAATGACCTATCACTTAGTTTTAATGTTATTAGGTATGATGTTGTTGGTGTGCTGAAGAGAAAGGATTTTTAGGACTTAAATGTCCACGAGAATTAAACTAAGAAAGAAATCATTACTTCAGTAAAGACTGGTATGTTAGAAATAGAAAAAAATTCAAGAGGTTTAGAAAGCTAAAAACTATGTGAAAAGATGAAATGCAGCAAAAAAAAAAAAAGCAGTTCATCATTTTATACAGTATTTCGCTATTTAGTCTCTTGGGTTTAACAAAACCACCTCCAAAATTTAGTTCTACTATAATTTCTTTTTTAAAATTTATTTATTTGAGAGAGAGAGAGAGAGAGTGTACAGGGCACGGGTAGGGGAAGAGGAGCAGAAGGAGAAGAGAGAGAACATCAAGCAGACTCCCTGCTGAGTGTGGAGTCCCATGCAGGGCTCGATCCACGACCCCGTGATTATGCCCTGAGCTGAAATCAAGAGGCAAATGCTTAACCAACTGAGCCACCCAGGTACCCCCTACTTCTACTATAATTTCTTGATGCCCCTTCCCACCTCCCACCCAACTCTGCAAGCAAAATCTCATGACTGATCACGTTAAACAAATGACGACCTAATCCTTTATTTCACTATCCCATCTCAGTCTGATTAAAAGCAATTGTAATAAAAAATAAAACAGTCATTCTCACCAGGTAAGGTACTTTGAAGGAGAGTCCAATAAAAAATTACTTTACAAAAGTACTCAATTCAAGGGCAGGCTTTAGGAAGTTGTGTTATTTCTTTGCTTTTAATAGCAGTAACAGGTATAAATTCTGAAATCCATCATGTGATCTGTGTGTGTACAGCTACTATGCCCACTAATTAATGACAAAATTTTCCCTGAGCCCACAGCTTTAGATTCCAGGTCAATTTTTTTATTATAAAGCCTGACAAGTGATACACCTCTTTTCATAATAACTAGGTAAACAAGATCTCCTAAAAGTCTGAAGTAACAGTTATGCTAGGCCTTTACAAGTCAGGATAATTCCTAAAAAATTAAAAGATGTGACAGAAAGATGATCTTCACTACTGAAATAAAAGTTTAGGTACCTCTCTGAAGCTTAAAAAAAAAAATCACCTCTAATAAAAAAAACTTTTTTTTTTCTGCAATACTTACCTGTAGTTTAGACTGAAGAGCCAGGTAAACACGAAGAATTTCTATGCTGCTACGTATTCGAACAGACGCTCTCTCTGGCTCAAAGTTTGGGTTGATTAAATCATTGAAGGGTTCATTTGTAACATCGTTTCCCAGCAAAGAATAGTAAAAGAAAAACTCAGCCTGTCTTTCTGGAAGTTTCATGGTACACGGAATTAACTAAACATTTAAGGAAAAAGAAAAGAGTATTAATGTGTGAACTACTATACATACTTATGCATGTCGGACGAATTGCAAGATATTTGCTAAAATGCTGATTTTTTTATTTCTAAGTCTTAAAATTATTCACTCAAAATTTCTAAATCTCTGAAAAATTACAACCAAATGACTGGTTTAATTTTTCAAGGTTTACCTTAGAAAAGCCCAGAGACTACCATTATTTTTAGAGATTTCTGTTGTTTTCAAGTTTACTTTTCATTCAACTGATCCATGAACAAGTACATGAAAGTTCTTTTAGAAGAAACTGGTCAAGTATTTTAAACTGAGCTTTATTTCCATATACCTTATTTCATCTTATTCTTACTCTGCCACCCTCTTCATAAGAGGAGGGTTTTAAACAACTGTAATCCAAGCTATTAAATGTAACACCTTAGTCCAGGCCTTTGAGAAAAGCGCTTTCTAGCCACTCTGTCAAAACCGGGATACCTATAAATTAACAGTTGCAAAAGGATATTTCCTTTAATAGGAGTGTTATTTCTCAAAGCTCATAGTTTCATGGCCACATATGGCCCATAAAATATCTAATAGACTCTAAGCGTTCACCAGCACGTTGTTAAAAAAACAGTTGTTGTATTCATCAATATAAGATGGGCTAAATATATTCTAGTTATCATACAACAGGGCTGCTCAATAACGGTATCCTGACATGACAGTTATCTAAGACGTAGTGTTAGGCCAAGCAGAATTACAGTACAGCTTATAGAGTTCATGAAAATAAAAGAATTAACCACTTAGAATAAAACAGCCCCATATTCAGTATACAGTAAATATCCAATAGTCATTTATTTTGTGTAAAGTAATACAGTAGATACTCAATAGCTAGCTAGTGTTTCATATAAAGTATATTTTTGTATGTGAAGTAAATGTTTACTTTAACCCCATACATTAAGCTGTGTTTCAGTAGGTCTTAATCAAGTAATTTATCTAGAGAGAGCCAGCATTTATACACCTACAGTTGTTAAGAGCAGACTCTGGATTAAGCCCCCAATCCTGGTTCCATCAATGGCTTACTGTGAAGCTTTGGACAAATTATTCTATCACTCTGTACCTCCATTTCTTTCAGGGTTCTTGGAAGGATTGAAAGAGAGAATACATGTTCAATTGTACAACTCCACCACCCAGCACAGTCAGCTGTTACATGCATGGGAAAATTTCTGCCTGAGGCAAAAATATAGTATCCTTACCAGGGATTATTTCTGAGTTTAATTAGACAAGACCTTTTTCCTTTGGTTCCTTCCATAATCAGAAAGCAATAAAAATTTTAAGAATTAAGATGGCCCTTAAATATGTCATAGTATATTTAATTTTAATTCCCACCAAGAAAAGATTCTTTTCAAAATCCTTTAACATCTTTGTATTTGGAAGGTATTTTTTTTTTTTTTAACCCTCAACATTCAGTATTTAAGAAAAGGAGTAATGCAAGATTATCACCATCCAGTCTTCCTTCTCCTAACTCCTTCCTCCATTCTACAACATGATAGCATCATGTCCTAAGTCACTGATGTGCATCTGAAAAGGTATTTTTTCTTAGCTTTATTTGTTGCTTGATGCTTTCTCACACTACCTTTCACTAGCTTGAGGAAAAAACTAAATGGCTAATTTACAAAACCCTTGGCTTGTCTATAAATAATGAAAAAAGCAAACAATAAATATTAAACAGTATCAAAAGATGAATAGACTATTGGCTCAATTTTTTGTGTTTTTTAGTTACTGTAAAATATACCTAACAGAAAATGTACCATTTTAACCATTTAAAAGTGTGAGCGCCTCAGTAACACTGACCACATTCACAGGGCCGCGCGTGCACTGGTCACCACATCTGGCTTCAGGACACTCTGCTCATGCCCAGGACTAGCACCGCAACCATGAAGCCGTCTCCATTCCCCCCTTCCTCCAGCCCCAGGAAACCACAAATCTGCTCTGGCTCTCTATGGATTCACCTATGCTAGTATATTTCATATAAATGCAATCACACATCATGTGACCTTACGTGTCTGGCTTCTTTCACTTGGCATGCATTCAATGTCTGCCCACACTACACACCTGTCAGTACCCCTTTCCGTTACAGTCGCATAATATTCCATTGTACGGCTATGCGTTTGGTTTCTCCATTCATCCACTGATGGACATCTGGGTTGTTTCCACCGTTTGGAGACTGAATACTGCTGCTGTGTACATTCCTGTACACGTTTTTACTTGAACATCTGTTTTCAGTTCTTTTGATTCACACCTAGCATTGACATTGCTGGGTTCCATGGTAATTCGGTCTACTCTTTAGAGAGACCTATTGGCTTCCTTTTTAGCAGAGAGAGCCAACAGCCAGTTATCAATCTGGTTTTTGAGTTTTTAAAAACTAAACTGAGTGACTGGTCCCAGTAAGTCACCTCGTATTACTAAGAACTGTTTTAGTTTTAGTTGTGGATTCAATAGGTCAATTACTCCCAACAAGCTTTTTTTTTTTTTTTTTTTTTTTTTTTTTAAAGATTTTATTTATTTGACAGAGAGAGACACAGTGAGAGAGGGAACACAAGCAGGGTCATTGGGAGAGGGAGAAGCAGGCTTCCCGCCAAGCAGGGAGCCCGATGCGGGGCTCGATCCCAGGACCCTGGGATCATGACCTGAGCCGAAGGCAGACACTTAATGACTGAGCCACCCAGGCGCCCCCCAACAAGCTTTTAATGTACAAATGTAGCTTCACTCACACAAACTACATGGTAGACATCTTGGTTATATTATCTCATCCCTCATCCTTATATGGAAAGGTGGTATTATCACCACTCTACTACTGAGAAAACTCAAGCCTCAGAAAGGTTACGCTGCCTAAGTTGAAGGAGTCAGCTAGTAAGCAGTGAGTAAGCAGTGAGAAAGTGAGCCCCACGCACATCCATCTTACTCCAAAACTGCGTAAGAGGGAAGAGAACATAAAACTGGAACAAGAGAGTAAGGGAAGTGACTCTATGTCCAGAAATACATAGGCCATTTACTTAGCTGTAAAACCTTCCTAAGAAATGGTTTCCTGATCTTGAAAATGAAAATAATAATCCCCTAAAGTTGTGAGAGGACTAAACACATTAGTTAGCATAATGCCTATTTCACAGAACAGGACACACAGTAAATGATGAGGAACAATTATACCTCCCTAGAGAGTTAAAAAAAAATTACAAATAAAGTGGTAATGTAAAATGCCTCGCATCGACTTAATAACACAGTAAAAATATAGTAGCCTCATTATCTAACAAGTACCCTGATGTGGTTAATGATGACAGTGGACATCTGACCTTCCCCCAGCCAGAATGGCATACTAGGGTAGGGCAATCCATAAGCAGGGCTTTCTGAAGAAAAAGAGAGAAACTGATGGGGAAAGGCAAAAGCATGAATTTAGTATGACAAAATTATAGATATTTCCTGAGAAAAATCATTACCTGATACTCTTTCAAGTCACTTGGAAGTGACCACTACATGGTCACTAACAGGTACTTCACTTATAAATGTAGACTGTGTGGGAGCTTTGTAGCTCTAAGAAAGGTAATAGTATGATAAAATTTAAGTCATAAGCCATATTCTCTATTTTTGAAATTATTAATTTATTTCAGCTGCTATAGACCACCATAATGTCGAGAAAACTGGGCTCGATCCTGAGAAAGACGATGGAGTAACAGCTCATTCTGCGACGAGGCAATGCTGGCACGGGCCCGGAGTGTCCCTGCACCTCTTGCTGAGGGCACCAAGATCGCAAGGCCCAGGCCACTCTCCGCCAGGCTACCTCCCAGGGTTGCTTGTGCAGCTGGTAACTTAAGGATTAAGTGTCTTCCTGGAGAGAGACCAGGACTGTTTACAGTGCAAGTGGTCTAGTCCCTCAGCTGCGATACAAACCCACTCCGTATGGGGCGGCCACTGGCCCCTCTGTGCCACCCTTGGGACATGGGGTAAGGCAGACGGCAGGCGGTATGCAGATGTGGATGCTGTGTGCTGTGCTGAGAGTAGTACAGTCCTATGTCTCTGACCCAAGAAGCTTCTGTCTCCTGGCACCATCCAAGAAGCAGTAATTGGCAAATGTGTTAGTTTATAAATAAGGTAAAATCTAATCTCAGATGATACCTATTGAAGTATGACTGACACCAAGTGTTCCCAACATTGGACAATTCTCCAAAAAGTCACTTTTTCAATACTTTGAAAAAAATCCTTTCAGACCAGTCCTTAACAATGCCACACAGTGGGAAATAGTGTTTACGGACAGTCTTTTTCTAAATCCTAAGAGATTTTAATTTTTATTCCTCTTACTACTAAAATAATACCAATTTACTATTTTTTCTTAAAGCAGAAATACTTTCTGCAGGGAAAACATTTTTCTCCATTTTTTTAAAGTAAAAAAAGTCTACCTGCAAATCTTTTTAATACCTAAAAGGCAAATTTTAATATAAAAATCAATGCTTGCAGTTCTCTGTGCATCACTAATCAGAGGGAAAGTCTCACCTGTTCCAGCTGGGTGGCAAACGCTATGGTCACCGACATAATGAAGGGGTCAGTGCAGTGCTCTGCTGGTCCGATCTGATGGTAGCCTCCTTCCTCATTCAGGACCGCCACGATGTCCTTGGGCTCAAGTGCAGATAGGCTGGCAGCTACTTTACGGGGAAAACCACAATTAAACTACATTACAGTTTGCCATAAACCACTGTAAGACTTTGAAAGCTGGTTATGCTTTGTATTTTGCTTGGCAGTTTTCATGGATATAGTTAGTACCTCAGTAAGGTTTCCTTTTTTTTTTATTAACACTCTGCCAAGAAACCTTATTTAACCACCATTTTCTTTCTATTTTGAAATACGGTAACATTTTAAAATTGAAAAAACCACAGAGAAGAGGCACCATAGGTTTCCCGAAGGAAGTGAATCTAAACTGGGAACTGAAACATCAGCCCAGTGTGGCTAAGAAGAGAAAGGTGAATGAACAGATAATAAGGGAGTAGAAAACAGTGTTCCAGGCAGAAGGACCTGAACTACAAAGCCTGGGAAGAGAAAGTACATGGTGGGAGAGGTGAGGGGGGCGTGGTGTGCTGGATCACCGGGTGAGAACTGACACGCACGAAGACGTGGGGCAGCAGCCCGATCACACAGCCTTCCTGCATGCCACGATCAAACGCTGGGGTAGTTGTCCAAGATTAAGAGGAAAGCATGAAACAATTTAGAGAAGAGAAGGGATATAACGCACACCTCAGATACATGCATCCCCCATCAATAAGCAATCCTCTCCAGATTCCTATTTTGCAGCCTGAGAAATTGTACCTTTGGCTTGAAAAGGAGTTTAAAACCAAACGCTTCCCTAAGCAGTCAGGCTGCTGAAAGGACAGCTCGGACTCTGAAGGGGGGCAGGGGGAGAGGGGCAGCAGGCAGGGTTAACCCTGAAGAAATGAACTTCCTGCAGCCCTGGCTAAATATAGCATAACAGTTAAGCGCACAGATGCTCCAGTAACACAGACCAAGATTCCAATCCCAATTCTGCCATTTACCAGTTTTGTTTTGTTTTGTTTTTTGGGGGGGTGGGGACCATTTACCAGTTTTAGGGCAGAAACTGGTTTTTGAAATATGATTTCTTTCTGTTTCCATTTTTTGTTCTGCAAAGCTTTTATAACGTTGTTTAGAAGATCAAATTAAACAATGAAAGTAAAGCCCTTACACAACATCTGACAATCACCTTAATAAAGACAGCCACAAAATAGTAAGGTCAGCAGAGCTTAGAAGGGAAAAGAGTGACTCTGACAGGTCTCCTGGTGTCAGGGAGTTACAGGCTTGGAAACGGACAACAACCAGGATAAACCTTGTGTAAGACCGGAAAGACTGAAGGTGTCAGTGTAAATGTGCACTGTCCACTAAATGTATGGATAGACACAGATATAAAGGTATATATGTAATGGTGGCCGGTGTGTGTGTGTGTATATATATCCATGTTCATGTGTGTGTGTGTGTGTGCGTGTGTGTGTATACACATGCACCAATTCCCTCACTATTTTCACTGGAAGGCGCCGGGAGCAGAACACCCCAATAGCAACTGGCATACCTTGCACCTGGACCTTGACTCCTAAGCATCTTTCTTGGCTAAAAGGAAGCAGGGCTCCCTAAACAAACAGCTGAATCCAGGGCTGAGATAGGAAAGAACACCACCAGCCTGTACCATCTTCCTATGCCAGAAACCAAGAAAAAGCTCCAAGAATTATAGAGACAGGCTAAAGGAAACAAAAGCAGCTTGAAGGGGCTCTCCTCGCACAAATCTGGGACAAACAATGATAAATATTTTAACCCACTGAACAAAAAGAGAACACTCTTAATTCCAAACTTATACAATATAAGTAAATTGAAGATTTGATAAGGAATGAGTATTTTCACAATTTTTTAATAATGAGTCACAAAATATTCGAATAAGGAAAAAAGAATTTACAGTTGAGAACAGATACACACTATACCTTAATCAAGTAACCAAAATGAGTATCATCGTATCATCAGTAATGGGACAAGTACAAATTGTATGCCACCTGCAAAGATGAAATGAGAACAGAGCACCGCGTCTGTGATATTCACGCCGAAGATGTACACCCGACATCTACAATCGGACAAACCGGAACGGTGCCGGCGTACAGGCTCACCCAAAGACAGACTCGGTCATAGGACTGCAAGAAGGTTCCCCTCCCCCGACACTTTACCTCTAGGTTACTAAAGGCCTATTTTCTTTTTACCCAGTGTATCGTCTCCACCTTTCAACAAAAAATTACAAGGCATACTAAAAAGCAAAACAAACAACACAAAAATCAAAGCTTCTATCTCAGGAAAATAGAAAAAGAGCAGCAAATTTTTGCAAATTAAGTTCAAAGCCAGCAGAGGGAGAGAAACAATAAAAACTGGAGCTTAAATCAATGAAACTGAAACAGGAAATCAATGAAAAAAATCAAAGAAACGAAAAGCTGGCTCTCCAAAAACATCAATCAAACCATTAAGCATTTAGCCAATGTTACTAAGAGAAAAGGAGAGAAAACGCAAATTATTTTCAGAAATAAAAGAAGGGACATCACTACAGATTCCACCAACATTAAAAGGATACTGAAGGAATACTATGAGAACAACTTTATACACACAAATTTGATAACCTCTATGAAATGGACCAATTCCCTTGAAAGAAAAAGTCTGCCAAAACTCTCACAATCTGAATAGGCCTGTATCTTTTAATGAAATTGAATCAATAACTTTACAAAACAGAAAGCACCAGACCCTGATGACTTCACTGGTGAATTCTAGCAAACATTCAAGGAAGATATACCAATTCTCTGTCACCTTTCTCAGACAATAGAAGCAGAGTATTGTAATAATCCCTAACTCACTCTATGAGGCCAGCATTACCCCAATGTCAAAACCAGACCAAGACATTACACGAAAAGAAAACAACAGACCACTACCTCTTATTAACATACATGCACAGATTCTCAACAAAATATTAGTGGACTGAATCCAACTATGTATAAAAAGAACTATATACCACAACCAAATGCAATTTTGTTCAGGTATGCAAGGCTAGTTCAACATTGGAAAATCTGTTACTATGATCCATCACATCACAACAGGCTAAAGAAAAACCACACGATGGCATCAAAAGATGCAGAAAAAGCATGTGATAAAATCCAACACTCAGTAATGATAAAACACCCTAAGCAAACTACAAACAGAGGATAACTTCCTCAACTTGACGAAGAACATCCACAAAAAACCTACAGGAACAAGGCAAGGATATCCCCGTTCATCAGTGTTCTTCAGTATCATACTGCAAGTCCTGGCTAATGAGGTAAGATAAACAAAGGAAACAAAGGCATGCCGAGTGGGAATAAAGACATAAAACTGTCTTTGTTGGCAGATAATGCCAAATATATTCCTAGCAGAATCATAACTATAAATACAGAGAGAACAAACTGATGGTTGCCGGGGGGGGGGGGGGGGGGGGGGGGCAAACTGAATGAAGGAGAGTGGGAGGTAGAGGCTTCCAGTTACGGAACGAGTCAGTCACAGGGATGAAAGGCGCAGCGCAGGGAATAGAGCGATGGTATTAGAATAGCCTTGTATGGCAACAGAGGGTATCTATCTACGCTTGTGAGCAGAGCATAAAAAATATGAAGGTGCTGTTCAGAGGTGAGGGAAGAGAGAACAGTGCACTCATCCTAGGAAAAATTTTCCTAAATATCCATTTTTAAGAAAACAAACTTCTGCTTTCTTCTGTTATACACCAAAGGAAAGAGTATCTTGTTCTATTTCTCGGTTTTGTAAACAAGAGCTTAGAGCAGCAGGTGTTTCATGTGTAACAATCTCACAATGTGTGTCTGATGCACTCGCGTAAAATCAGTTCACACTTCTGTGTGTGTTTCCCTATCATACCGCTCACTGTTCCTCAAGTCCCAGTCCAGAGTTACAACTTTTCAGAGAATGTCCTTTGAGACGATGCACAAACCTTTTCCATCTCGAGGGGGGGCTCCTTTGGCTTTAAAACTATCCACTGGGGCCTTTGTATCTGTTTCCAAAGCAATGCTTATCAGTATTTCAGCCTTGAACTTGGTGTATTTATTACTCAACAGCTGGTACCATTTTGGAGCCTGAAGAGTAAAACAAAACAAAACCACCTTAATAATTAATAGGAAACCAACGAGAGTGGGCAATGTCCTATAAGGTTCCAAATAGATCTCCTGTAGTTCCTCAGTACTTTCTCCTCTTTTAAAATATTTTTCACGTTTTCCTCCAAAGAATTTAATCCTGCTTAGGAAGCTAACTGAACTTCCTCTTGAAAAAAACAAGAAGTTTAGACTACCAATCTTCCTTTTCCCTACCCTTCATTTTTCACTTTTTCTGGCATACCTTTGCTGCCTGCCCCCATTTCTGCTTTGTTCTGCATGTATCAAATGAGGGTAAAGGAAAGCTAGTGTTAACAAAAAAAAAAAAAAAAAAAAAAAAAAAACACTAACAAAATACTAAAGCAGAGACCTGAGGTAGAGTTCTGGGTTATGAACCACACACCTGACTGAAATATAAAGACTTTCTCACAGCATCAAGCATCCTAAATGACCTCAACATCCTCACCACAGTAATTCTGAGAAATTCTACTACTCAAGCCAGCCTGCACTCTGATGGCCCAGGGCCACGGGTTTCACTCCTGCAGGGGCACCACTGTAATTCATGGATAGAGCGTTCTTACTCGGCCCACTATTACCTAAAGCCATAGAAACCGGTGCTTATACAGATCAAAACCAAAAGCTGCCGTTTTGTATCAAGTTACGTGTGATAAGTAAAACAGGACGAACTAGGCCACAGCCTTTAAAAATATCCACACCCAAGGTTTTTTTTAAAAAGCAAAAACTCAAGAGTCTCTTGCTGTATTTTTTATCATAGATATTTTGTCACTTTAAGTATGAGCCTGAGAATGAGTTTCAGCGACTCAGAAAATTTATTATCTATTTTTCCGTTACATAACTTAGAAAAACAAATCTGGGTTTTTCTGTGTTTATGGTCATTTACGGAGAACCAATTTATTTTGAACTTCATGTATTCTACTCACCAATTCAAATATTTCTGCTAATAAACAGGAGAGAATAAGCAAGACAACATCTGGCTTTCCTAAAACTCTTGATTCTGAAACATTTCTTCTTAACTCCGATAGAGATAAATAAAAAACAACTATGATGACAAAGCGTCATATAGGACCGGGGATGGGACCAGGGTGGGGGCGGGGGAGGGAATGTCAAGAACATTTACAGGCATGACCTCCTCTCAGGTATCCTCCCCCTAAGAGAATTTACCTTCTCTGTAACTAAAGCCACTGCAGAAGTGTCTTGCTCAAGTTGTAGTAAAGCTAGTTACGTGAAACATCAGGGGCACAATCATGGTTGCAGAGCTAAGGCTCAAGAAAGAAAACCTTTTTCAGAACCTGAGTGCAGAGAGCTGAGGCACACCCAAGGAGGGAGGAGAAACAGATCCTCTTTTAAAACATTTTAAAATTTCAGTTTCTTTTGAAGGATTCCAAATTCAGGCTAAGCTAACTGGCTCATTTGTAAATATCATGGCTACCAGCAGCGAAAATGTTGGTAACAGATCCATTTTCTTCACAGAAACCTAATTTAGGATTCCAATCAAGAATAAAGGACTTCAAAAGACGTGTGCGTGTGTGTGTGTGTGTTTACTTTCTTCTCTTAAGAGAGTGGTGACAAAAGAAAGTTATTAACAAAAATTGAACTGAAGCATTTCCAAAGCCAGTAACATAAAAAAAGGTTAGAAGAGATTTTAAAAAGATGGAAGAGACATTTTCAGTGACAGCACTAACCTAGGAATCAAGACCCTGAATTCTTTTTCCTTCTTTGTGTGCGTGTGTGTCCGTGGGGGGCGGAGGGGGGTGCCTACTGCTTCAGTCATCTGAGCACGTTGCAGTAAGTTCACTTGCTCTGACGGCTACACGAGGAGCACAAGGAGCAGGACGCAGAGAAAGTGATCAGAAGACTACTACCACAGCCAAGTTAAGAAAGGACGGTGAGAATGTAGAAGAGTAGCTGGATCAGGAAGGGGCGGCTGGAGGCCCGAAACCACCTAGAAAAGGGTGGCTGTGGAGGCTGAAGAGGGAGGGGTGGAGAAGGACTCCTGGACTTCTAGCCTGCACGCCTGGAAGAGGAATGGGGACCATGCACTGAAGTGAGCAACACTGCAGGAAGCTTACCGCTTATCGCTAAAACAAAGCTCGGCAGGTAAACATGCCAAGCTCCAGGTAACAGCAACGTGACCGGATGTTTGAGCTCAGAGAGAATTTTCTTTGAGAAAGACAGTTCCAGGTCAAAGAAGGGACTGAAACATAAGAACTGCCATACTGGCTCAAACCAACCCCCCCTCCCCCGACCTTTCAGGTCCAGTATTCCACCTCCTTTCCAGCAATCTGGTATCTGCTAAAAATCGTCAACTAACAGAATCAGTACTAAAACTCAAAAGGCTAGTACCTGCTTTGTTTCTTGAGCAGTTCTTAAGTCTAGAACAATGTAACCTATAGTTTCCTTGGCTGAAGACACAGGATCCAAGGCAAAACACTGCAGTTTGATTGGAGTACGTTGCAACCTGCAAGGTAACAATTTACATTAGAGATAAAGTAGCTCCTGCTTAATATTGAATGGATGTTCTGTTCGCTTTGAAAAAGCTGTGCACTACTATCAGGACAATTATAATCTTGTTGGATAACCGAAAACTATTCTATATTTTCTGAAAAATTCTTCAGTTGACATCAACTATTAATTATGCCTATTTATCTTTATACCAAGTAATATTCAAACCACGTCAAAAATCTTGGTCTCTCCCATCTGAGAAGCGATGCTCCAGGGCAGTGTTTTTCAAGCTTCTATAATATACAGAACTCTTTTAAAGTAAAAAACTACCATGAATCTTCAAGATTGATTTCAAAATGCTTTCCTTATACTGTCACACACACATAAAACCACAAATACACATATATGCTTAAAGCTCTTTTTGTCACTAACATAATGAAATAAACTTAAGAATTACCATAAAAATCACAAACTATTCCAGAAGTCACTGAAAACAAAATTCTGATCTACTCTAAGAATTTATTACCCTTTCAAATCCCCAGACAAATCCATGGACTGATTTAGCCATAGAAAAAAATAATTTTCTCCTGACATTCATTTTTTAACTTTGTAATTTTATTTGCTCTAGTCTTAAGTCACAGCAATGAATGAAGTGATTTTGTGTTTCCCAGAAAAAGAGTATTTTCAATGCTTTTTAAAATACAAGTATCCGTGCTCTTGCCTGTTTCTAATCATCTGAGTTCATGAAATAAGACGTTCTAACTTTAAGCCTGTTTTATGTACTGACACCAAGTGTTTTTATGTCCAAAATCAAGTATAAAATTAATTAGAAAGAGTCTCTTATGTAATTACTATATACATGTCTCTATATATCCTTGGCAAGCCAGGTTAAGTATATAATAAACGAAGTAATAGAAATTACAATGAATTCCAACCCTTACTTAATATTGGGTAAGCATCATTACAGCCCTTCTAGAATATCTATTCCCTTCTAGACTATCTAGTCTCTCAGACATCACGGGGGAAAAAAAAAAAAGGTAGGTGCAGTGGTTAGAAACTGAGGCTCTAGAGCTCAAGTGGCTGGGCTCGACCGTATCCAGCTGACTGTCTTATGACAAGTTACTTCCCTTCTTAGGCCTGTTTCCTCACCTGTACCTGGGGGGACATCCTAACACCCACTTCACAGGGTTGTTCTGATGCTCAAGTGAATTATTACTGCCAAGTATTTTGAAAATCTCCTGACACATTACAAAACCGCTCAACAAATATTATCACTGTTACTCTAATGTAGTAAGACATAAATTTATTCGTCTCTAGGAACCTAAAAAATAGAGCAGAAGGAACTGAAAATAACAATTACCTGTGCTGATGGAGGGCTTTCCTGTCGATCTCCCAGGCTAACTCGGTAGCAAATTCTGGCTGGTCGGTGTGGTCCACAGGGTCAGTAGCCAACTGCTCTCCATCAAACTTTGCTTCTACTACAAGCATATGCTTTGGACGCTTGGGAAAATGGCGACCTGGAATAAAAGACTATACAGGTTAATCAGAAGTATATAAAAATCAAACATGATCTTTTAGCACGTGGTTTAAAAACTGATCTGCATCTGGTTGACTCATATATTCCACTACCTACCTACTAACACGTACTCACACATACAAATACAAGTTGTAAATTAGTGCTGCTCAAAGGTTAACGTGCAAGAATCATCTGGGGATCCTGTTAAAATGTAGATTCTAGTTCACTAGGTCTAGGGTGGGCCTGAGAGGCTGCATTGCCCACGTGATGTCAATGCTGTTGTCCTTGAGTCACCCTTTGAGCAGCAATGATCTCAGTGACATTTAGAATTAAACGATTAAAAGCGTGATTCCACCAATTTTAGATCTTACTATAGCGGCTATTAATATAGAACAGGGAAGTCATCCAGAGAGTCGGGAAATAATCAAATTAGCAAAAACCCATCAACCTGCATCTTAATTTTCCTGTTAACACAGTCAAGAATACTCAGCAAATTAGCCAGAGAAAAGCAGACATATGTATTCATTCATTCATTCAAATCTCAAGGACAATTTTGTAAGTTATCAAATTTGGTACTGCCTGACTCCATTCCTTCACTGGTTCCTGAGGGTACAGCAGTCAGGTATTAATCATGTCAAACAATGGGATGCAAAAAGAGTAAAACAGAGTACTTGCCCTGAAAGAACTGAGGGTCTAGTGGAAAGACAAACTGAAGACACAGGGTACAGGAAGCTTAAGAACTAAAGAACAAGAATCTTATCATCCACCTGTTTACAGGTCAGGTGACGGGCATTTTGGTGAGACGAGGGTTCACCCCTGTTAAATAAATACATCCCAGCTGCTACTCACCCTGGCACAAGCCACTTCGTAAGGAAGGGCTCAGACAGATCTCGATTGCCATCCTGTGACTTTCAACCTGAAGCACTCATTTGAAACTCCCCACTTAGTAGTCCTACTACATAGCGCACGGCTCTCCCAACTAGCAATCACAAAGGCCTCTCTCTGGACATCATTTTGAGCTGCTCTGAAAGATCACCGGCTTCCCCAAATGAATTTCATCGATGTCAAAAAAAACCCTTTATATTCAGTCCCACTACCCTAAACTATAAGCTCCAATTGGCCTGAGAAGAGAGAATATGTACTGGAACAAACAGGTGCCTGCCTCATTCCAAAGACAATACTTAGAAAAAAGAAACCTTGTCTTTTTCATCCTTGGAATCCGGCACATAGCCCCAATTTTGCTCATGGTAGAAATCTCATTTTCTTTTGAATAAAGGGCATTTCTAGAGGTGCAGGCAAGAAACTGCAAACAGCTCAATATAACCAAAGAGCTGATAACATAGGAACATAGGGCAGGAGAGGAGACCAAGCTGAAAAGGTAGGCAAGCAGTCTGTCATAAAGGGCCATGAATCCTGTTCTAAAAAGTATAGACATTATCCTTTAGGACACCGAAGGATTTTAAGACAATTAGATTTGCATTTCAAAAGATTACCCTAGAGAATAATGTGAGCAGTAGATATTCTCTGAAAAGGAAAAAAATAAACCATTCACCAAACAGACTACTGAAAAGATAACAATAGATTAGAGGGCCTCAAAGCAGCACGCTCACAGTGGAAAACTTTTCATTCATAAGTTTACATGAAGCCCCTAGTATTATTTTAAAAATAAAACCAACAATACTCGGTGACCATCTGGAAGGTTGGGATGGAGAAGGAACCCAGGAAGATGAGGACTCTCAGGTTCTGGGCTTGAGGCAACAACATGGTTACGATGAATGGAAACACAAACAAAAGGAGACGGTTTGCAGGGAGGTCCACACTCCAGGGTTAGTCACGTTGTGGCAACACCTAACTGACATCCCTGAATCCAGATTCCCTTCCCTGCACACCTCTACGGAACTTGCAAATGATGCTCTCCTGCTTAGGGATACTGGCTGCCTCCCTCTTTTTTAGAATATTAAATCTAAACTCCTTGGCTTTCAAAATCCTCCAAGGTCTATTCAGTCCAGCTACACAAGTTTATCTTACCAGATTATTCCTCAATGTTACCTCCCTTGACCCTGGGCATCTTGCAGGCCTCTTCACCATTCTATCCACCATGCTTAATCCTCCCTCACTGGCCTGGGTTATCTAACTGCCAGCAAGGACTTTCTTCCA
The DNA here is from genome assembly GCF_004348235.1 of Phoca vitulina. Classification (NCBI taxonomy): domain Eukaryota; kingdom Metazoa; phylum Chordata; class Mammalia; order Carnivora; family Phocidae; genus Phoca; species Phoca vitulina. The sequence goes on along the minus strand of NW_022589735.1, from coordinate 15,213,951 downwards.
TCCTTACTTACCACTCACAGCCCTTAAGCCATAATCCCCACTCACCTCCAAAACCTATATTTACGGCCCACATCCAGTATTTTTAATATTAGAAAGCATTCCAACATCGTGTGTCCTGCAGATGAATCTGGTCTCCCCAAGAAGACAGAAGCCCTAATAACATGCCTGAGGGGAAAAGGAGTGCCTTGTATTTCGGTTTGCTGCTATTCTACAGGGAGCAAGTACCAAGCCCAAAAGCTTTTATTAACCAAATTACAAGGGGATTTCAATCCTCTGTCTTTAAACCATCAGTAAAATAACAGTTAAAAATACCCCAACATTTTACAGCTTCTGGTCAGTTTTCTGTTCCAAAACTCATTACAGCTCATTCCCTCTCATCCCCCAAATAGTTCCAGGCCTCCACAAAATACCTCCACTAGGTGGTTTAAAAAAAAAAAAAAAAAAGCCAGCCATTCCTCTGGCCCACTCGAGATGACTGTTGTCACCTTACTCATAACCTATCCCCACTCTACCTACCAATTCCTACGCCCCCACTTTCTGCCACCTACTCTCCAACCCCAGTGAATTTAAGCAATTGCAGACTACCTTGCTTTTCCATACCTTAAGTGCTCTTTGCTCTTCCCTTTGCATGGAAAGCCCTCCCTTCCTTTTTTCCCTGACACAGACCTCATCATCCCTTAGGACCCAAATCAATGTCCCCTCCGCTGGGAAATCGTCCCCAGAGCCTGTCTTTCCTTCCTCCACACCCTGATGAATTATACACATTCTTCATGCTATACCCTGAGCTTTCAGGACTAGGGCTCTTGTCTCCTTCCATTCCCAGCACAGTGCCTGACACTCAAAGAGCCTCCAATAAACAAATGTCACTTATTCAACCAACGGAACCTCAAGGCACGTACAAGAGACCGTCTTGACGACTCTAGCCCTTTAAGGCCCCTATCAAAGCTTGTAAAGGGAATGGCCTCCGCAATACTTCAGACTGCAGAAAATCTGTATTCGACTCGAAGCAAAGTTCTCACAAATGGGATCACCGGGAGGCCGCTGAACAGAACGTGCTTTGCAGGCACACTCGGCTCACATATAAAAGTCATCGACATGCTGCTTCTGATGGAAATCGTTTCTCCTACATTCCCTGGGGCTCCGGCTCCGCACGCTAAATACCACCTATCCCTAATAGCTGTTCACGCTCCCTTGAGAGGTTTTTAAATCAATCGCCTAACAGACCTTACTAACTACAACTGTGAACAAGTCCGGGGGGAGCGCAAAAGCAGAGATGACAAAGGTTCTTAAGACTAACCAAGCCTCGGTCGCACGCCACTCTGGTACAACTCGGCAAGCAGCAGTTGCAAAAGCAAGCCCCGGGCCGCTCACCTTCTAGGATGGACACGACGATGAGCAGCTGGTCGGACTTGGAGACCATGGTCGCGGTGGGCGGCCCGCAGGCGGGGTCTGCTTGGGGGAAGAGGGACCCGGGTGAGATGCGGCAGGCCCGCGACCACCAGCAGGGCTCCCGGCGGGGCTCCCACCGCCCGCCCACGGCTCCCGACGCCGGGACCCCGCTGCGCGGCCCGGGCCTGCGGCCGCCTGCACCGCGCCGCACTCCCCGGCCCCGGGCCGCCAGCCCAGCCCTAGCCCTAGCCCTGCCCCGACTCAAGGCAAAGGCAAAGGCCGCGCGCCTGCTCGGCCGCCCGGCCCGTCCGCAGGGAGAGGCGAGCCCGCCGCCGGAGGACCTTTTGCCGCCTGAGTTGCCGCTTTTCAAACGCCCGGGCAGCCGCCGCGGCAGCCGCCGCGCCCCGCTTCCGCCTAGCAACCAGGCCCGCAGGCCCAGTGCCGGGGGGAAAGCTGGAGGACAAAGGGTGATAGAGACCAGGGCAGTCGCGGATAGAACGCCCCTCCGCCCGCTTCGCCTCCTGCCCTTTTATGCTATGTTCCAGAGCCCTAGGGAGAAGACGAGTCCATTGCCTCACAGCGCCCCCTGCTAGCCGGACGGGGGAAGGCGGGCGCGTTGGCGGGGCCCGACTGCGCAGGCGCACTACTGCCGCAGACGCTGCCTGCAGGGCCCGTAGGAGTGTGAATGTGGTGTATTCTCTGCTTCTCCTCCCCCCAGACACAACCTGGGAAATACAGCAATGGAGATGGAGAACACGCACACACGCACACACACACACACATAGTTGGCTCCGTTCAGATCCCCAGCCTCACGACTGCTTAAAAACTAAATCACAGAGTGATTTAATAACGACTGAAGTCTGAACTGAAAAATCCCTAAGACTCGCGCCGCCCCGCAATCGTTCACGTTTTGAAAACAAGTAGCGTCAATACGGTAATTACTGTAACTGCTGGCGGTGACGTAAACTCTCCGAGAATTTCCTGTACTTTAGAAATTACCCTGAAACAAAAACATTGTCACGTGGGCAGGGAAATTAAAAGTATAGGTTCTACGGCCCCCCGACTACAGGGTAAGTAATTAGCACAATCAAGACCCAAATTAAACAAGGCATTCCCCCGCCCCCCAAACCTTCAGGCTTTATTTTAGGGAAGATTAGAAATCCTTTGGAAGTTATGTAGCTTGAAACTGGACCTCGGGCGGGGTAGACGGGGTGAGTAAGGAGGAAAAAACAATCCCCACCCCACCCCCATTTGTGCCCAAAAGGGAAGGAGAAGGATGTGCACATTGGGTTACACGACTTCTAAGACCCTTTCCATCCCCTTCAGAGCTGCCTGAGATGAACATTATGCAATATAAAACCAAAGTAATCTACTTTGGGTTCATCGTTGAACAATGCATTCTTTTGTGTAAGATGTCAAACAGACTCAAAAGTAGATATAGAATAATACCGTGAACCAGCAAGTACCCAAAACACGGCTTCAACAATTACCGATTAAAGACCAATCTTCCTCTGCTCCGTTAATTTGGAGGAAGTCCCTAACATCGTATCAACTCATCTCTTTCAATATGTACCTCTAAAACAGAATATCTCGATATATTACTTAACCTCAATTGCAGTATTTTACCTAAAAAATTAAAAATAATTCTTTAAAACCTTTAACTGTACACTGTTCAAATTTTCCTGATTGTCTAATAATTATTTTTCCGTTGTTTCGTGCAAATCAGGATCCAAAGAGGTTCCAAAACACAGTGTGTTTGGTTGATCTGCCTTTTGTGTCTTTTCATGTAGAGGTACTCACTTCTTTTTTTTCCCCTTGAAACTCTTTCTTAAAGAAATTGGTCATGTATCCTGTGGAGTTTACCACAGTCTAAATTTTGTTCATACAAGACCAATGTCATTATTTAACATATCACCTGTTGAGCAGTCTAATGAAGATGTCCAGATTGACAATACTTGAGATCAGCAAACAGATCAACAACAGCAAGCCAAATACAAGCTTCTTATGGTGTAAAACACTAGTTTAAACCCTAGACAAAAGGAGGCTAAAGCAATGAGACCAAGGATCTCCAAAGCAAAAAAAAAAACCCTGGAAGTCAGAGTTTGGGACCTAATTCTACCATTTACATGGTAGGTGACCATCGACAAATCACTTTACCTCTCTGAGCCTCAATTTCAGCTCTACAGTAGTAGTGTACATAATTTCTTAGTTCAGGACTTAAACGTAGTAAATGCCATTTAGTTATTATCTTTTTATATGAACAGTAACAGACCTTAAGTTAGTAGCCGTACAAGAATTAAGAAATTGCCATCAAGACGCCTCATTGTTTTGTTTTACGACATTTCAGGCTGAAAAGCTGGATTGTAAACCATCACTGAATGTCAGAAAATAATTTCAAATCAGAGAAGAAAAATCTGACAAACCATTAAAATTAACTAAGAAACTTTTTCACGTAGTAAAATTTTCATACAGTTCCTTTTATCTGGACTCCCCTGAACAACATTATTACTCTCAAAATCATATCACAGCTTCTGAAGTCATCAACTTAGTTGGTTCTTTTTTTTACATACTGTACAAAGTTAATGTCATAAAATTTCCCATATATCCCACCTAGACATTGAATTATAAGTCCACCAGCATCTATATCCTCTTTATCTGTTATTCTATAATCTAATTTTTTCATGTGTGATATTAAACAGTAGTAACTTCAGTTCTAGCATAAATCATCATATTTTAGCCTAAACTTACTGATGTAAATGCTAATAAGATATACAAATTTTGTCTAATAGACAAGGTGAGATTCATTATAAACATGCAGATTCAAATTGTCCACCTAAAAGCTTATCCTATCAGGTAACTTTCTGTTTCTATGGATTTCTACCAAAAAAAAACCACGGAAAAACAAAAAACCCAGAACAAAAAAAGGATTTTGACTCATGTTAAGTCTTTCTTTTTCTGAAGCTATCTTACATTTTGAAAACACTTTAGTTATAGTAAGTCTCTAGTTTCTTATCTTTCCAGCAACATTTATGGCCCAAGACAGGAAGGATCAGCAGCTATGTTCTCCTGCCTCTGTCCTTTCCCTCTTCTTTCCCCTTCTCACTAAACACACACACACACGCATATACACTCACACACACATGCACTTAGTACAATTTCAGATAAGCTATCAGGAGTAACAACATGAGCACATTTACTGAATAGCTGCAATGTCTAAGAGCATGGTCCAGACCCTGACCTTCCAGACCCTGACCTCCCTCCTTCTGGCAGAGGGAGGGAGAGTGGAGTCCTACTCACTCAGTGTCAACATGACTGGACTTTCAACCCGGAATCTGATATCATTAAACCTGGCACTGAATTTGGGTGCCCTTACTCGCCCGAAGGGTCACTAATGTCCATGGCAAGAGAGGCAGGCTAGCCCAGTAGTGAAGAGCCATGTTCCAAGTTCCACTTTGTGATTTGGCCCCATCGCTTTTCTCTGAACCTCAGTTTTCCCATCTGTGAAACAGGGTTAATAGGTGTTTGTGACGACTCATTGGCATTACTTCAGTGAGAAGCTCGTGCCATGACGAAATCTCTGAATGCGGGAGCCATTTTGATTGTTGATGTGGACAGATGTATCATTTTGTCATTTGTTTCTTTTTTGGTTCTGCAAAGAAAACCAGCTTTTTCATATTCCCTCACCTTGGCCTATATTTATGTTCTAGGGGTGATATCCTCCCAAAACAGTGTCTCTTCCTGGCTCTTGCCCAAAGGACAGCCCTTCTCTGCCCGGCTGCTTATGGCCAGCTAGGAAAAGCCAGGCTTTCTAGATTTCCATAAGAAGCTAGAATTATAGGTTTTAATGTGAACTCCTTTGATTTTCATTATTTATTTATTTTGAGAGAGAGAAAGAGAGCAAGAGGAAGGGCAGAGGGAGTTGCTTCAGTACGTATCCCAACGCGGGCCTCAATCTCACGACCCTGAGATCATGACCTGAGCCTAAATCAAGAGTCAGACACTTAACCGACAGAGCCACCCAGGTGCCTCACCCATTTGATTTTTAAATGCTGGTTACTGGGGCACCTGGGTGGCTCCTTTGGGGAAGCAGCTGCCTTTGGTTCAGGTCATGATCCCAGGGTCCTCTGACTTCCCGCTCAGCGGGGAGTCTGCTTCTCCCTCTGCCCCTTCCCACTGCTTGTTCTCTTGCTCTCTCTCTCAAATCAATCAATCAATCAATAAAATCTTAAAAAAAAATAAATGCTCGTTATTAATTTCAGCTAAAAAGCAAACAACAACAGCAACAACACTACAGGACCCAACCAAAGCTTCTTCCAACCCCACTGGATTTACCTCTGGCCTAAATTCAGAAAGGTGGTTCTAATGGGTATTCCTGAAGGGCAGAGAAAGGACGGGAGTCCAGAAAGGAGAAGAGATCATCTCCAAGTGGGAAGGAGAGGACTGAAGGACAGTGCGCTGCGGAACCCCGTTCCACTCCTTGTCAGAACCTTCAGGAAGGGCAGAAGCAGGGACTAGCCCTGTGGGATCCCCAGGACAGGGAGCCCATAGGCCCCCATTTATCACCCTTGGCACAAGTTTTTATGCCCCTAATTTGACACAGAATCAGCAAACTCACTAGAAGTCCAGAGACCCCGGAGGCTTGGATGATGGACAACTTATGAGTGACCAGGAAGGGCAAAACCTCACAAGCCCTCCCCGAATATTGGCTTCATGTAAGAACCCAAACACCTTTGCACGACATTTTGCATGTGCAGTGGGGAACCCCGGGGATGACTGAGACTGAACTTCTGCCTGACAGGAGAAGCTTGCTGTCGAATGTAAGAGTCTGAAGAAAAGCAACATTTCTTGCTCTCCCTTCTTTGTGCAGTAAGCTTCCTGGGGTTCCTTTAGGCGGGGACAGGCTTTGAGGCACCGAATCGTGGTGTATGTCCCAGTGGCTGTCTCTCTGAGGCAAGGCACAGAGCAGAGGTGAGAGAACACTTCCTACTCCACAGAGAACAGACGGAGCTAGAGATACTTGTGCAGCTGTGGGTAAGGGCTGCAGGCCGACAGAAAGCACTGCTCAGGTTCCCTTTGGAAGGACGAGGTCATTAGTAGAGCGACTGCCTCCTAGAGGCAGCAGATTTTTGAGAGGACTTCATTTTATTTATTGATTTTTTTAGGTAAGCTCCAGGCCCACCATGGAGCCCAACACGGGGCTTGAACTCGCAACCCTGAGATCAGGATCTGAGCTGAGGTCGAGATTTGGACCCTTACCCGACTGAGCCCCCCAGGCACCCTGGGAGGACTTAATTTTAGGGGTTCAAGGATGCAACAGATGTGCCATGCTGGGATGAAAGCCCTGCCACTGGGACACGGTGTCATTGAGAGACACTCTGTGACATTATGGGACTTTGATTCACCTATTACGTAATGTCTCATGTGTGTCGATTTCTTTCCCCTTCTAAAAAGCTGCCTTTTGAAACATGGAAGCCAATAGTGGAGGAAGAGCTGGGGTCCGCCTATCAGCTGTCTGGAGGAGACATTCCCCAGGCTTCTGGGGGTTTTGGCCCAGAGAAGTCTGACCCCACCAAACGGGAACACAGTCTTCCACACTGTAAGGTATCTCTGGCTCAGGGGTTTTGGTTCATGATGACATAACAAGTACACCCGAAGGGTAGAAAACTATTTCCTGCCTGTCTGTGTTATGGCCACCATGAACACCCAGAAATGACAACAACAGACCATCATTACCCATTATCCCCCGCCCCCGTCCCCCACCGAATGAACTCAGAGAAAGGCTCTAAACATATGGCCTGGATTCAGAGAAGACAGAAGGCTCCCTCAAATTCTCACCCACATCCCTGAGCAATAACACAAGCAGCCCCCACAGCCAGCAGCTAGCACGCTTAGTCACCCCATTTCCCAAGTGGGATAGCAAAGCCGATATCTCTTGGCAGTTGCATAAATCAGTAAACTGTCCTTCCTAAATTATTGTCTGTGTTTTTGCTGCCAACATAGAATTTTTCATTTGCAAAAACGTGTCCACTTCCAGGCAGAGTCTAGCTAGTGTAACAGGGAACAGGATGTTGGATGGGGACTTTGTTGCCTTGGAGTTTTCCCCCGTGATTCAAAGGATGACAAAGAGGTATCTTGTCTCCTTCATTCTGAAGAGCGCCCAAGACAATTAAGGCCCAGATGCCTGTCCTGGGCTTTGAGGAGGTGACCACATGGTTCAGCACGACCATCAGCTGAGCGGCCACCTAACACTGTGTTCAAATCTGATGGACTGAGGAGTGGTTAGTGATAAGCCTGAGGGTCTTCCATTGTAAAGGGGGAAAGTGCTCCCCCTCCTCAGCCCAGGCCAAGTAAAAAGGAGTGAGTCAACAGGAATCTCTCACAGAGGTGGATGGGCTTGCTCATCAGCAGCTCACTATAGATACCTAAATAGGAAGGAGAGAGAGAGAAAAAAAGAGGCTGTGTGTGTATATGTGTGTGTGTGTGTGAGAGAGAGAGAGAGATTAGCAGCCTACATCATATTTTGTTGTGTCAAAAATGTGTGAGATTCCCATGGATGAAAAGAATATTGTGGTAGGTCACATCCATTGAGCCATTCTGGTGTCCAAGAAGCCAGGTCACCAGGTGAGGAGGCTGCAGCCTGGAGAAGCTATGGGGTAAACTCCAAGATGGGAACTGATCTGGTTCCAGAAGCAGTTGAGGAGGAGGAATCAAAAATGACTGAGTGAGGGCAGGTCTTTCAGAACACAACACATTGCACTGGGAAGCTCCCCATGCCAACCCCACCAACATTGTCTCTAGCTGTAACTCCATGTGTGTCCCAGGAGAAACAGCATTTATCTGGGAGCTACTCGCAGGGCATCAGAGACGGGACAGATCTTGAACAGAGAAAGAGCAACAGACGAGACAGGACCACACCTGCATCTGCGAAGTTAGGGATATTTTTTTTTTTTAATTTTTTTATTGTTATGTTAATCCCCATACATTACATCCTTAGTTTTAGATATAGTGTTCCATGATTCATTGTTTGTGCATAACACCCAGTGCTCCATGCAGAACGTGCCCTCCTCAATACCCATCACCAGGCTAACCCATCCTCCCAACCCCCTCCCCTCTAGAACCCTCAGTTTGTTTTTCAGAGTCCATCGTCTCTCATCGTTCTTCTCCCCCTCCGATTTCCCCCCCTTCATTCTTCCCCTCCTGCTACATTCTTCTTCTTCTTTTTTTCTTTCTTAACATATATTGCATTATTTGTTTCAGAGGTACAGATCTGAGATTCAACAGTCTTGCACAATTCACAGCGCTTACCAGAACACATACCCTCCCCAGTGTCCATCACCCAGTCACCCCATCCCTCCCACCCCACCCCCCACTCCAGCAACCCTCAGTTTGTTTCCTGAGATTAAGAATTCCTCATATCAGTGAGGTCATATGATACATGTCTTTCTCTGTTTGACTTATTTCGCTCAGCATAATACCCTCCAGTTCCATCCACGTCGTTGCAAATGGCAAGATCTTATTCCTTTTGATGGCTGCATAATATTCCATTGTATATATATACCACATCTTCTTTATCCATTCATCTGTTGATGGACATCTTGGCTCTTTCCACAGTTTGGCTATTGTGGACATTGCTGCTATAAACATCGGGGTGCACGTAGCCTTTCGGGTCCCTACTTTTGTATCTTTGGGGTAAATACCCAGTAGTGCAATTGCTGGATCATATGGTAGCTCTATTTTCAACTTTTTGAGGAACCTCCATACTGTTTTCCAGAGTGGCTGCACCAGCTTGCATTCCCACCAACAGTGTAGGAGGGTTCCCCTTTCTCCGCATCCCCGCCAACATCTGTCATTTCCTGACTTGTTAATTTTAGCCATTCTGACTGGTGTGAGGTGGTATCTCATTGAGGTTTTGATTTGGATTTCCCTGATGCCGAGCGATATTGAACACTTTTTCATGTGTCTGTTGGCCATTTGGATGTCTTGTTTGGAAAAATGTCTGTTCATGTCTTCTGCCCATTTCTTGATTGGATTCTTTGTTCTTTTGGTGTTGAGTTTGATGAGTTCTTTATAGATTTTGGATACTAGCCCTTTATCTGATATGTCATTTGCAAATATCTTCTCCCATTCTGTCAGTTGTCTTTTGGTTTTGTTGACTGTTTCCTTTGCTTTGCAAAAGCTTTTTATCTTGATGAAGTCCCAATAGTTCATTTTTGCCCTTGCTTCCCTTGCCTTTGGCGATGTTTCTAGGAAGAAGTTGCTGCGGCTGAGGTCGAAGAGGTTGCTGCCTGTGTTCTCCTTTAGGATTTTGATGGACTCCTGTCTCACATTGAGGTCTTTCAACCATTTGGAGTCTATTTTTGTGTGTGGTGTAAGGAAATGGTCCAGTTTCATTCTTCTGCATGTGGCTGTCCAATTTTCCCAACACCATTTGTTGAAGAGACTGTCTTTTTGCCATTGGACATTCTTTCCTGCTTTGTCAAAGATTAGTTGACCATAGAGTTGAG